>NW_027116547.1:600064-607895 GCF_000696795.3 Halyomorpha halys | reverse complement strand
TCAGCTCTAACAAACGATCACCAATTTATAACTTCTGAATGTTAATAAATTGCCACTCACCTCACTTTCCGTGAATGTAAAAATGTTCTATTGTTTATAAACACACTATTTACTAAGTTCAAGAGTAAATATCGCTGTATTTCCCAGATGAGAAGAAAACAAAGGCAGAGTGATACGAGCACTGATCTGCAGTTGCCGCCATGACACCTGGTACTTGGTAATAATACTAATACTTATTTTTTTCATGATAGGGATGACTATTAGTGATAATACAGGAATTAAAAAATACTAAAGTACAAGTTACCATTGTACAAGTCTGTGTAATTGAATTAAGATAAATCTACAAGACTAATAGTATTAGTTTGTACTTTATTATGAAACAGGGCCCTGGTTTTTTAAATTTTATACTAGATCGGCCTGGTGGGCCTTACATGGTTGATATAACCGTTATGTTATATTTTATATATATATATAAACAGTTGATTAAGGGGGGGAGTATAGTTTCGTACAAAAGACACCCCTAACTGTATACAATGTTCTTATTAAAAGAAAAAAAAATAGATATCAATAATGCTTCTTAATAAAAGAGGAAAGTAAAATTAATAACAAAAAATAATGATATTGGTACACTTAAATAAAACAAACAATTGCCCTCTAATAGTAAAAAGAAACAAGTTAATTTGAAAAAAATACGAGAGAAGAAAAGAGAAAAAATAAATAAAATGAATAATAATAATAATTAAAATAGAGGTAGTGTGGCTATGAATTAATTATATATTTATTACAATTTATAACAGAATGTCCTGCAGCAGTCTGGGCTTTAGTCTTCGGAGGGCCCTGGTGCTATACATCGATCAGCCCCAAGACTTGGACGTCTTCTTTTGACTCGCTGGTACCAGTAGATTAGTTTAATTTTTATATTATTTCCCTCTTCGGTCATCTTTATTTATTTATTATTGTCATTACTTACTTTTGATAAGATTGATTACATTTTTTTTGCCGTAATTATAGTGTCCTCTTCCTTAATCACCTAGTTGTTTCCTATTTCTTCTCCGCCATGTAACCACTCTGGCATTGTAACCACCTGTCACGTCAATTCTCAATACTTACTAGCCCATTATAACGAATTCCTTTGGTATTTTACCTACAATGATTACCACATCATTGTTGCTTCTGAAACATGATTAAAACCATATATTCCTTCTTCTTTTGTTTCTCTATCCGATTATTCCTTTATCTGTCACGACCAGTTTTGCCAAACCGGTGTAGGTATAGGCCTATTTGTCCATAAAAGCCCCAAACCCTTGAAGTCTATCGATTATCCACACACTTATAATATTTAATTGTGATAATATCCTTAGTGTAATCCCGCTCAAACATCATAAGGTTTGATGGAATACCTGCCACACTAATAAAATTATGCCTCCCCGAAATACTTCCGGTCCTTATTATATCTTTATTTCTAATATTTCTCTCGAAACTTTAGTTTTTCCCACTTCCTGTAAAAAATCACTAATCCATTCTATTAACTAAATCTCTAATCTTTTATCTCTCCAAGATTATCGCCCTATCTCCATCTTCACCAATCTTTCCAAACCACTAGAAACATTCATTCTGTGATAAATATCCATTTTTCCTGAAGAGACCAATTTACTTGATCTACACAATCTACCCGGGCCTCTCCCCTCCTGTTCAATAATATTATTTGGGTAGTTTAAAAAAAGGTATTTGTTTTTTACACATTTTTTAAATTAATAAACATTTCACTAAATATATATGTATTTATAGAATACAAATATATATCTTTGAAATTTTAAATAAAAGAACAATTAGAATAAATAGAACTAAAAAAAAATGTTTACAAAATTCTATTCCAGTTAACAGCAGTTTAAAGGTACAGTTGCTTACAATTGAGGAAATCCAATTTCATTTGGAATACTGAAACCGAGACTTATGAAATACATTCTGATATGAACTCATCATTTATTTATTTGTTTTCTTTTTTTTCTCCTCAAATTAGTTGTTCAGTATAATAGCCAGTTATTTATTAATATTTCTATAAATATTATTTTGTTTGTTTGTTAAAATTGATTTTTGTTTCTTTCATTCGTGAACTACATTCGACTTCTTTTCATGTTTCTATGCACTACAAGAAACACGAAAAAATGTATTTTTAATTATCAAATTCTTTCATATATACATTTATATGTTGTTTCTCATTTCTAACAATAAGAAATGATTAGTTATTAAAAAGAAAGAAAATTGAAGATACTTTGTTGTTGTTTATTGGTGCTACAGACCTGGAGGTCTAAGGCCTCGCGCGATGTCTAAGATACTTTAGATATAAATATTTTTTTAATCTAAGTCCTGTCAGTAACTGTCTGTATGTGAGACTATTTCAATGGAGATTTGGAGGACTATTCAAATTTAATTCATCAATTCTTACTCTTCCCCCTAATTTCAAACCCTACACATGGATGAGACTCAGGAAAATAAAATAAAAATTCGATTCTTCATTTAATATCCAAACTCAAATTTATGATTATATAAAAATTTCTACATCCCCAATATAAAATGTAATAATTGTTACTTATTTTTCTGATATATATTCATTGGAACTGGGTTACAATCCTGCCTTCTACGCCACAACCCCTGATGAAGACCTGAAACTCAGGTCGAAACGTCGGCATAAAATAAATAAATATGGTTTTGTTTATTTATGTTGTTATTTGCTGACCGCACCCCCCGACAAACTTCTTGAAGCATATATATTCATGTATTAAAAACACATAACATGCAAAAAAATATTATAAAATCGAACTTTGGACTATTGTGTATTAAGATTTTAATATATTAAATGTATTTGTATTAGAAGTGTTGTTGTTTTCTCCCCTGTTATAATTTTATTAATATTTTAAAATTTTATTTTTTATTTGTCACAGCTATTTTAAAAATATCAACGGTCTGCATTTATGGAGTTCTATGTTTTTTTTTTGCAGGACATAACTCTTGATATACGTAATACGTAAATTATTTCATTCCCACTTTATCAAATATAGATAGTATCTGATACGCATGAAATTAATTAATTATAGTGTATTATTAGTAAATGTAATTATTTCCCTTCTATAGTAATTATTCTGATGAGGATATTTAATAAGAGACACCTTATTATCGAGCCTATATCTCTTAATAGATTCTGCTCCTCCAACGTGTCAACAATCGATTCAGTATTATCTTGGCTACTGAATGTAGTAGCATAATTATATTACAAAGCACATTTCATAGCAGGTGATATCGATGTAAGTTGCCAATAAAGGCAAGTCACTGGAGAAAGCAATTTAACCTTGGCATAACTGTTTTGGGTGACCCTTACTGAGCAACGCATAACTGTATTTCGCTTGCGCTTCACTATGTTACATAACGATAATAACCTGTCTAAAATCAGTTCAGGACGTTTCCAAGCACTGCGGTTGTCTCTTTCCAGTTTTGTATATTCAGTACATACTGTAACATTTCATTAAATGTACATTATTAAACCATTGAGAAACATCTTGAACTATATCGTTATTATTATACAATTTAACTTCTTAACTTATATAATGAACCTCAACATTCTTCTTAAAGTTACACACTTGACAGGTTGAGCGTACTGAACTTGATTTATGGCTACTCCAGTACAATCATACAGCTCTTCAGGCTTACTTTAATTGGCTCCTTTGAACTTACACCGCCTCCGCGCACTCATTGGGATTGGACAGGTATTCCTGTTCAAAACCTCAACCGGAATAAATTCAAGCTGTTCTAAATTAATTCGAATGATTTTGCAGTAATCCACATTGGAATCGGCAGTACCAAATTACTTTTACATTTAACCGATGTAAAGGAACAAACTAAAATGGAATTCATTTGAACGAGCACTTCCCTAAGAGATAAACAGACTGGTTTAAGACTTCTTATCCATCAACTAATGTCACAAATTACCAATTCCACCTCTCAGCTTGATGCAACTTGTCGAGAGAGTGAAAGTTGTGTAGCGACAGTTGTGCTTCCTCGTCGCCATAATGGACCTGGATTCTTACTTTTTGTGATCGGACCAGGTAGCGATCGTTTCCACACCTGTCTACCTTCTTAGGACAATACATCCAGCTTCCCAGTGTCTGTTGACGAGAAGAAAGTAACCTCAAGAAGTTGCACTGTATTATGGAACTAATTGGGAATGGAATATTTATACTTATCGAAAACAAGACAAGTTGGTGAATCAAGAAGAAAACTGATATATTATTACATTTATCCCATAAATAACAGGTTTTTGCACTGTAGGCCATCGTAGTGAAATACAGATGGATTTCATTTCTGTTCCATAACCGATCGTAAAACTGAGGGTTCTCAGAAATTTTAAAAACATTAAAACGGTAACGCTAACAATTGTTTTTAAAGAACTTTCTTATCGTCTTAATATTTTTTAAAAATCATAATTAATATCATTTTGAAGAACAACACTAAATTTCAAATATAAATCTTAAATGAACCGATTATAATTTTTAATAAGAACTTGACCTATATCAGGCCAGAATATTCTCTTAATAAATATTTAAGAAGTTTTAGGGGTTGATACTAAGGTCGTTTATATCTCAAAATAAAATTGATTTAAACAAATGATCCCATATGCCAAAGGAAAATAACACCGTAAAATGAACATAGATTATTGTAATAGAAACATATTTGTATTATGTTCATATGAATTTTTGACAGATCAATAAAAGTTCTTATTTAAAGATAATGTAAATTGTCCGTCTTTGAAATTATAAGAATATGCAATGTATTTTCTTAGATTTATTAGGAGCCCAATTAAAATAATGCTGATTGAATTGAGAAATCAAATTAGCATGATTGAGTAATAATCCTTTTAGTTTAAAATCGAATTGAGACATCCTTTTCCATTTGGCTTTATGGGCCTATTTCCTTGACGATAACTTCTCTTGTTTAAAAGCTACTGATTCTGCTCAATCGTGTGAAAGAAATGAAACTAAGTGTTTACACCTATTCTTAAATGCTTTATAATGAAAGTTCGACAAACCTACAGATTCCGGCAGTAGTCAATCCACTCGCAATAACTTAAAGATCTCATTGCAAGGTTATGTTTTTTAGAATTCTGAAAGACATTTTATGAATTCTGATGGTTTTTGATTACATGTTCATATTACTAGAATTAAATTATTACATAATAAAAGTGCATTAAAAATAAAACAATATTAATAGAAATAGAAAGTAAATTATATTATTTTTGATGACTGAAGATGAACGATATATCTTCACAGATAGTTCCTGTCTGTCGGTATCTCCGCACTGTTGGTTGTTGCCGTTAACTAACACTTATCTAATTAATCAGTTGAGCATACATGTTTGGAATTATCGCTAACAATTAATGAAGATAGTGTTTTGTTAAGGTACTAAATGAGACGTTGAGAGCAAATGTAATCGCAATTTATTCTCTATATTTCTTCATTTTCATAAAGAAAAAAAATAATTAATTAATTAGTGAGTGGATGAATATCAGATGCAATTAATAGTTAGAGATGCTTAGGAATTTCTAGTTTTTAATATAGAAAGCTATTTCGCTTACCAAAATCTTTATGGAACTTTTTGAATATTTCAAACTCCTATTTTAATTTATCCCACTTTTGCATTCAACTGCTCAAATATTCCACGTCATCAGAGCTCGTTAATAGATCCTTGCGTAAGAATGAAAGTTTGGATTAGACTTTCGAAACTACTGGGATCTGTATTCTTGAGACGCTGAAGACTGTGGCTCTGTACCCTCCCAAAGGTCAGGCCGGAAATTATGGCTGGAGCTGTGGGTTTATTTTCTACTTCTTCATATTCCTCACCACATCTCCTTTCGAGGACCGTCCGCTAGTTGTGTAACTTCCGTCAGAGACGACGAAATATCAGAACCATGAGATCTTTATTTACGGAAAACAAGTTTTTATTATTTATTAACTGTAGAACAGGTCTGGTTAGTAGAGTTTCGAAAATAATCTTGAATTACTCAACAGTGGTTGGCCCTTCACATTAAATATGATTATGTATACTGGAAACATTGCTGAACATCGTTAGAATTCTTTAAAACAATTTTGATCCTTTTTCTCTCAACTTTATTCTTTTTAAACTTTCAACGTTTCGACCACTTAGGTCATTTTCAAGGATTCCTTATTCTGTTTTCATTTTAAAGGAAAAAATGAAAACAAAATAAGGAATCCTTGAAAATGACCTAAGTGGTCGAAACGTTGGAAGTTTAAAAAGAATAAAGTTGAGAGAAAAAGGATCAAAATTGTCTTAAAGAAACTAAACCACTCTCAAACAAGTATATTAATAAAAAATAAATATAATCGTTAGAATTGTTAGTTCTTAAAAAAAAAAAAAAAAAATGGATAGATTATTGTAAAAATTATATATACCCGACCATATTCATTTTTGTACGCCCGCATGAAGCCTTGTTATTTAATTTTAATGTATTTATTTTATCCATTTTTTTATTTTGCTTCCCTATATTATAAATTTGTTTCCAACTATTTATAAACTCATATATATCAGGGCTATTGAGATGGGTGGAGATGTGCTCAATTGACAACAGAAATTTGTAAAAAAGAAAAAAATAGGCAAAATTAAATGTTCATTATGTTTGTTCATTATGTTTCTCCACAGCTCCTCTTACCAAGTCAGCCCTGATGAAGATCTACATGGTGTGACTAAATATCGGCAATCAATAAATAGGTTTAAAATATTTCCGTTCCTCTTGATCCCATATCTTCTTCATTTTTATAAAATAGAGTCCGTCAGAAGTATAAGGAAACTAGGCTTTCTTTATTCACGTATTTCCAACGTGAGAAATGCTTAACCTTTTTCTTGTAATTTTTCATGACATATGAGGTAAAAGTGTTTAGTACTGTTCAGTAATATACATTTTCTATTATCCTAATTCTTTCAAGTATACTGTTAAAAAAAAAAAATTTTCGAATTTTTTAAATTTCGAATTTATTTAGTCTTAATAGAAACGAACTTTTGTAATTTTATAATTGCCTATTTTTGTTAATTTTACCTAGAATGATATTTTATTTCAAGAGGTGAATCTCACGCAATTCAATAATTTAAAACAAACCAAATTCCATTTTTTATTTTTGTTATATTGGTTACATGTTAGTCGACGATTTTCCATCTTCCGGACAAAAACTTCAAGTAACTTCGTACACTAGTCTAAAATTCCATTTTGCTGGATAAATCATTAAGCGATGTGTCAGCCAGTCATTCGTTGTATTTAGTTGCTATCAATTTCTTATCCACAAAAAAGTAAAAACAAACATATAAATAACTAAAGTCATTAATAAATAAATATAGAAACAATCTTGACTAAAAACTCTTTAAACCTCAATATCTCCTTTGTCAAAAATGTAACCTTCCATAATGGTTTTATTCCTTAATTAAAATAGTTTATTGATTTTAAAATTTGTTTATCAGTAGTTTGAAAATTATATTGATATTATGATGATAAAACATTATTAAATATAATTAATGATGCAAATGTTCTCCTGATTTTTAATTTAATATTTTTTGGGATGAGCAAAAAAAAAAAAGATTCAAAAATATCTTGCAGTATATAAATTGTTGCTGATCGCAAATATTATAATAACTATATAGGTGCGAATGTGTATTTATTTTATTTTTACTTAAATTTAGTTTTCTTTATCTTGTGTACAAATTATTTTTTTGTTTATTATTTAATCAACTTTATTTTATTATATTTATTGTATTGATTTATATTTTTGTTTAC
>NW_027116547.1:597323-600014 GCF_000696795.3 Halyomorpha halys | reverse complement strand
ATATAAACCATAACAAATATAATGGATAAATAAAACATAACAAATAGATAAATAAACCATAACAAATATAATGGATAAATAAACCATAACAAATATAAATTATTTTTATAATATTTAATAAGTTTTTTTTATATCTATCAATTTATAGATATAATATTAGTGTTTTTTTGGTATTATTGTTATCATTTACATTTTTCTCTTCTGTTTTCTTTATCTATGTTAAAAAATAATACTTAGGACGCTAATGTTTATTGCTGCAGCTTGTATTATCATTAATATTATGAAACTAATCGCCGTTGGCTGGTAAGATGTCGTATTTGTTAGCGAGAGGTTATGTCTACTATTTACTATCTGGTGAAAAATTTAAGTTTCTTGTGTTATCTCATGTTACCACATATCAGTAAATATCTACCGAAATATTATTATTTTTTTTTTCTTACCTCCTGGAGCAAAGAAAAAGGCATATATATATATATACATACATATATACATATACCGGCTATAAAGTAATATTATTAGGCCGAAATATTATTATTAGGCCTGAGCTTATCTTACCTATAAAAATTTTCTAATTACGAGTATAGCAGTGTTTAAAATATAAAAAATATTAATATCGAATCGTTGTATTATTGTCCAAAAATTGGAACTGGCGTGAGAAAATACGCTTTGTAAACTTTTGTAAATCACTTTTTTTTTTTTTTTATCTAATGCTTCCTGAATGATCAATAAAAACTATCTTTCCTTTTTTCAGATTGTGATGCGGTAGTAAAAGTGCTGCTTAGGGAAGGAGATGACGTCCTCTCCTCCACCGCTCGTTCTTAGCGAGCTAGAGAAGGTAAGCCAAATCCTCTAAGTTAAACATTACATAGACATATTATCCGGATTTACATAAGAATGATAAATAATGAGAAAACCATAAAGATAATAGATAAACATGGAGAATAAATCTATATAGAAGATTTACTTATCTTGATCGGTATTAGGATGATCAGATAATAAGAAATGGAAGGATTCCATTCTCGTCACGGCAATGAGACACTACGGAATCCTTAGACTGTTGTCTAGTGGAATATTAATTTGTTGACCAAGCAATATCCTGGTGTTGTTGGTGTGATTGATTCCTCTCTTCTTATTCTTAGTTGTGGAGTGATTATGTTTCCACTACTGCGGGTTGGCCTATTATCTTCTTTTTTCAAAAATATGTTTCTAGAAAATTAAATTACATTTTTTTTTCTTTCGTGCACTATTATAAAATATGTTATCTCTAATCTGAACTGAATGAGTAAAATATTAAAACAGTAATTTAGTAATTATTTACTTATATACATACAACTTTAGTAGTAATATTAATAATACTATATTATATATGCTCAACGATAAAACGAAGTAAGTTATTCATTATTAGCTTATATACCAAAATACACTTTTCTAGCTATTTTTATCCTATAGGAATATACCCATAGGAGCGTAGAAATATTTAATATTTTTCAATTCATAATGTTTTGTTTGAATATAAATTTCCCATATTTTTTTATTAAAAAGTAATCAGTGATCGTTTTTCTGGATAGTGATTACTGAGATTTACATAAATCATCTATATATTAACCAACTATAAAATACTCCGTGAAATATCTTTTAGTTTTTTTGTGATTTTATTACTGTCATGTTGGCATGCAAGTGAGCCGGCAATTTCAAAACGACTAGAAGGCGTTTAAAGAACTGAATGTGTACAGCGTGATTTTTATTATGGAAATCAAGATTAGACAGTTTATTTCTTTTTATTGATGCAGTGAAACGAAACGCCATACGTTTGAATTGAGTGTGAAATTAACTTCGGTACATTCAATTAACTATTGCAAACATTATTTCCATTAAATTGGCAGACTGGAGTACTGCTGAAATGTACACACAAAGCGATCATAGTGCGTCTGACTTCTGGCAGAATGAAGTTTTTTCGTTTCTATCAATTTCAAGTAATAAGTAATTTCTATTTCTTTTTGTTACAGTAATTGAATTATTTTTTCATTGTGCTTGGAGTATTACGTCTTTATATCCACGTATATATCCATGCTTCTAAAAAAAAAAAAAAATTGAGCTACCGCTGGAGTTCTTATGAACGATTATGAGTATATCCTTAGCCCAATGATTTTCTACTCTATTAGGATGAGTTTGACTCAGACTCTATAAATTGACTGCTCAATTCGTTGGAGAAAGAGGCATAGGACTCATTCATATTTTATTTATAATAAGGTGTAGATAGTTGACCGTAGATTAATGATTGGAGAAGTTTGTCGGGGGGTGCGGTCAGTAAATAACAACATAAATAAACAAAACCATATTTATTTATTTTATGCCTGACGTTTCGACCTGAGTTGACAACAAGAGATAACAACAAGATTTAGAGAAACATACAATTGAAAAGGAATAGTATACAAACATATTTAGAATTATACAAAATATTGAATAGAATCATAAATGATAAAAAATTGATACCTGATAATTGAATAGTAAAAAAATTTTAATTGATTGGTAATCGTGGAATTAGATAGTAGTAGATTGAATACAGTGAAAGATAAAATATAATATCATGTAGGTAAGAAGACCTGCAAGTAGTGTCTAAAAAATTGAATCTACAAATTGAACACTATGACAGACAATGAAAAATAGTGAGTGGCTTATATCTGAATTACA
>NW_027116547.1:594040-596596 GCF_000696795.3 Halyomorpha halys | reverse complement strand
TATATGCTTGTGTCTGTTAGCAATATTGTTTCCTATTATACGGCCACCAGTATTCCCTCCGGGTTGAATATCCTCCGATTGGCCTTTTAACTTGTTTGAAAGCTATAGTATACATAAATAAACCGATCTCGATAACTAACAAATATCTACCATCACCATATTATTTATTATATAACATCCTGTTACAGCGTTGTTTATAATTTAGTTTACATCATCTTTTTGTAATATTGGCATTTAGACTTTGTAGTAATTTACCAGACATGAATTTTAATAGGGTCTTATAGAAAAACATTTTACTTATCCTGATTAAAATTATGTTTAATTCTTAGGAAATACTGTTCAATTAAATGGGCGTAAAATGCCTATAAAATGTATTAAATTTATTGAAAATCTTCCTTCATATGATTTTCGCATAAGATTCCATAGACCGTAACCTAACCTTGCTGATATTCTTGTTGCAGTTGCGAGATCAGACATAGTCTTTTTGTCACTCTTGATTTGTACCTGACTCACATGTGAAAGAAATAACTGATTCATCTATAAATATGTCACGAGAATCGAATGGAGATACTTAGTAAAAGTGAGATGAATTGACATTTCGGGAGCGTCTGCCTCCTCACGATTTAAAATGAGTCTCTATATCGTAACATGTAATGGAATGTCAAGGTCTTTTTTTTCTTTTGGTATATCGTAACCTATTGGAAGGGTTAGGTCCTTACTTTAACATCCGCCTAGGATTGAGAAATATTTGGTTGGGTTGCATCAACATCCAATGAGACGCGATAGTATTGTTCTAGAGGCTCTTGGATCGTGGGAGTGGTTGCTCAGAGGAAGTGAGACAATGGTACAAGACAATAGGCTGACATCTCATCACCTGCGACAGGCAGACACAACACAGAGCTTGCAAATATCAACTTATCTGATTGCGCTTCGTTCTCCAAACTTGTTAATAGTAATTAAAGTAGGCTATTAAGCTTAAAAACTGCTTCATATTTGTTGCAATGTGGAAGTATCTGTATTAATTAGGTTACTTTAGTATAGTCCACTAAATATATTTTTATCGTATCAAAGGTATCAAAAGTACAGTTAAATTATGACACTTAAAACAAATATTAAGTGACCATATTGGACCATTTAGGTAAAATATGTTATATTGAAATATTATTAAAAATTCTGATATTTAAAAATATGCTTAATTGTCTTACTCATAATGAAGAAAGGTAGTAAAAACTCTACAGTACTATTTTATTGGAAAACTAATATGATCTATGTATATTTTTGTATATAAAAAAAAGAATATATATATAAAATAAGGTTAGAAGTTTTTTATGTCTTACACTCAATAATACTTTATTATAATAATAGTTTTTACTAACTTTAGTAACACCCATAGAAGAAGATAATTATTTTAAGATTACTTATTTGTTGTTGGCTTGAACTCCTATTTTACTCATTTATATATATAAAACCGAAAATCTGATAATTAAATATTTGACTTTCGCGAACTAAATAAATAATTTATCCTTGTGAAATTGACTAGTACTAGGAAAAACTTAATTACCTTGGTTATGAATGAACCTATTATTTACTATTTAACTAACATTCTAATATTCTTCCTTTTTTTAGGTGCGCTGACATTTAAAAAAAAAATAAACTAGGATACATGGAGATAAAGGAAAAACAATAACGACCCTTCCAATGTGTAATTTCCAAAATATCTTATCTCCGTTCCAGGAATGAGTATTTTCGTGAATAGAAACAGTGTGCACCTGTCTCAAAACCAAAATTAAGGCAGCTAGGAATTACGCTTGGCCGATTGCCGTACGCGAGGGTGTAGCCTCTAGCCTCTAGGTTCGATGTACCTAAGATACGGATTTTAAGCACTATAAAAAGGAAACAATTTTTTACCACATATAATTGATTATTTGCCTCTGTGGTCAGCTGTCATCCCAGCCTAATCAATCCAACTTTATTTTAGGTCTCCATATTCGATGAATAAATTTATCTCACAATTCCATTAAACATCAGAAACTGTATATCTTAAAAAAATAACCTATGAATGTTGTTTTAAAACTTTAGTCTGTATCTTGAAAGCATCCAATATGCCATTATTTTCCAAGAAATAATTCTATTCTATGTTCCTTCTTTCCAAACCTCTCTGTTAATTTCTTTCTGTTGTATTTTATGTTACTCAGTTTGATATTCATTTATTATATTTTTTTCTTTGTTTATAATCTTTATAATTTTTTCTCTGTTTATAATATTTATAATTTTTTCTCTATTTAAATACATTTTTTATTGTCAATAAACTTTCCTCTATTTCTGTTCTCTCCATTAATTATTTCTTCTGTATTTAATGTTTTTCTTTTTGATATTTATTATTATAAAATTTTCTCTTTGCCGGACCTAATCTTGGTATTTAATTGGTAATCAATATTCAAAACATATATAATCCATCTTACTTTTAATTTTGTTTATAAATTCGTTCTATCAACGTTCTAGACTCAAGTTTTCTCTCACCTATACATTTTATTACATAGTATGTATTTATAAATA
>NW_027116547.1:568778-593170 GCF_000696795.3 Halyomorpha halys | reverse complement strand
AAACCAGTGTAGTCCATTTTCAAAACTTTTTCAGAACTAAGAACGTATGATCATGCCTTATTTGAACTTGATAACCCTATAAATATATATATATAATCAGCCTGGAAGCTGGAGGAATGTTGAAGATTAAGTGTGGCAATGGTCCAGTATAATTCTTTCATCTCCATAAATAAACACGCGACTTCTTATCTGTTAATCTTGGAATCGTAACTGCTTTATTTTATAGCTAAATTCAGCTCATATAAATGAAAGAGGTTAAAAAAAAAAATAACGTGAATTTTTAATATATGAGAATAGCAGAATTCTTTCAAAACGATAAAATTTTATTGATTATCAGAACATCGATCTGCCATCCCATTATAATCCTACAACGATAAATTTCCGACGTGAACCATTAACTTCCTTTTATTTCCGATTCGACCAGTTTTCATTCAGTTTATGGCTTAACAACCCAAATAATTGCAAAAAATTTTAAGCTATTAAGGCATTTCTTTATCATACTAAAATAACTATTGCGTTGTAGCATTAAAGAGTAAATTATTAAAAAGAAAAAAACAGCTTGGTAATACTGATAATAGTTTTTTTTTTTTTGGAAATGGAGTAAGGTCTATGGATACCACCCTCTAAAATCACTTAACACCTAGGAATCAATAGATGGTGCAATCTAAGGCTATCATCGTTCAAGATTAACATTCAGTAGTAAAATCAACATACAGGAGTAAAATTTAAAAAAAAAAAAGTTTTTTTTTTAAATATTTAAAATAAAGAAAAATTACGTTTCTTTTTTAGGCATATTATACTTTTTTATTATAATAGAAATAGAATAATATATATCAAAATATAAATTTTTATTCAATATTTCATTAAAATACCATTATGTAACTGCTGCTGTCTCTTACATCCTGTTGTATGTCATTGGAGCGTTTCAATCTAGATCTTCATACTGTTCTCCTTGCATACATCAAGAAACAACCTTGAGTCTTGCCTTGAGAATTACTGTAAATTTTCTTTTTTGTTTTTTTGGAATATCAAGTGAAGTTAACCTTACTTCAATGCCGTATAATTTCTTTCTTTATTTGCCACTTATCGTTGTTGAGTGATGTTATATTGCCTCGCTGCAGTTTCGTAAACAAAGATGGAACTGATTTAAGACTCCACTTTTACGCAAGGAAGATGACGTTCTCGATCGAGAATGAAAGGACTCCAGGCCCAAGGTTACACCGCACTTATCGGGCTTTTGTAACGTAGAGGATGAATATTGCTGCCCACCTCAACATGCCAGGGCACTCAAGGCTGTTGATAACATCGGCGTGTGTACACTGAGCAATTAGGAATCGATTTAGGAATAGGAAAATTACATCATCAATTAATTATGCACATTAATTAGCTACTTACCTTGACTTAAGCCTACTTGGGGTATGTTTTAATATTCAACTAAAAAATATATGGGCAGCAGCAATGACGTTCTTCCGAGGTGCAATTTCTATTATTTATTTCTAAAATTACGTTAGTAAGTATATCATTGTTCTAGAAATTCGTATCCAAACAAAAATATTTCGATTATTATTGGCAATTGTATTTCTAATAATCAAGGCATTTCCCTAGCTTTTTAATCAGTTAGGGTCATTTGAAAATACTGCGATGATTTCTATTCAAGAGTTACTTACCAACATTCTGATTATTACATCACAATTGTTTATTTTTTTTTTCTCTCACAAAGTAATTCAATACATGAGCAGTTTATTAAGAAATTGTACATTCTCCATGCGAAACTGGATACCATATGTATGTAATGTAGGGTTAACATTGAAACAAAGCACCAACGCATTCAAGAAACGCGTATATTTCACAAAAGGCCTCATCCGATAAGTCAAAGTTGCGAAATATTTTCAAGAATATTAAATTGCTTTTATCAAATTCCAGCTAAAACTTTCGCTAACGCTTGCAATAACACATTTTACTTGACACACCTATATTTCGGAAATAGCTCGTCCAATTTGCCTGGAAGCTGGAGGAATGTTGAAGATTAAGTGTGGCAATGGTCCAGTATAATTCTTTCATTGATTTTATTTTCAAATATAAAATCAAATTAAATAAATAAAAGTAATCATATTTATTCTGGAAATTTAAATACAGGTTTTACCTAATTTATCTATCGATCAGAAATGTTAAGGAAGCTATCAGCATAGGTTAGTACCTATGCCCTTGACTGAAATTTCTTTAACTCAAGAATTTATTTTTAAATTAACTAAAATCCAAAAGGATGAATTTACATACATTTCAGATTTTTCCCTCCGTAATCCTGCTGCTCAATACTTTTTTTTAGCAAGAAACAATCAACAACTGAACATTAACGAACAAACAATAATATATATACATCAAAATATTTCACTCCGATCATCTCGACTGCGTAGATTGACCCTAGACCCGATGAGGCGTAGATTACTACAGGAAGACTACATCTGCAGCAGGTTCCACACCGTGGGACTGGAGATGTGACCTGGTATGTGCTTGCTTTCTAAGGAGGGGCTCGCTTCTTCTCTCTACCTGTCCCTCCGGTGTCTGTTCATTGGCTTATAAAATGCGCTGGTGTAGATATCATGGTATATACACCCTTGAAAATATTTATCGGTTAGCAAGATTCATATTTGCTAATTCTGTACAACTATACTAGATGATTAGATATCTCAACCCAGGAAAAATGCTCTAATTACATTTTTTTATTTATTTATTTATTGATATTTACAACTTTATAAAAAAAAATACAACAAGTAAATTTGATCATAATGATATGATACAGGATGTAGAGAAACTACCCAGTAGTAGAACTCTAAACTAATTACATTTAAAATAAAAATGTATAACCTAAATTTTTTAAATCCTGTTTATCTCAAGATTATGTTTGTAGAATTAAATTTCTTTACGTTGTAAGCCCAGAAATTGGAAATCCATTTCCTTTAGGAATAGTGATAGGGACTTTATGAAAAATTGATTTCATTACGGAGTAATTAATCCGAATTTATTAACTTTTGATAGATAATAATGGAAATACATTTTCGAAATCCGATCAAACTTAAAAACTTTGTTATGACATGTTAAATGTTGGTTCAGGCACTTTCTTTGATTATTAAAGAATATTAAATATAGTACAATATTAAATTAAGTAAATATTAATTACTTGTTATTAAATTAAATGCTGTGATAATGGTTTGACGAAGGTTTGACAATTAAAGAATGAGAAAGGTTTATCTTTAACCTTTATTCATCTTGAATAACCTTCGTGAATAAATATTTGATTCGAAATAATGGTCATATAACCTTTTCTCTCTTTTTTTTCAAGCATTATCGATACCGCACCAAACTGTGGAAATTCTGATTGCCTTAGGATTTAGTTATGTAATTTTCACAAAGAAGTTAGACAGGAAGGAACGATTTCCTGACCACAGTTTGTAATTCTTTATTTCGTGAACTGTTATTTAATAGCTTCTTTCGTAAGTAATCGATTAGACCATTGTACAGAAAATTAGATGAACAAATGTTCTATATTGTAATTAGGTTCAAAACCAGTGTAGTCCATTTTCAAAACTTTTTCAGAACTAAGAACGTATGATCATGCCTTATTTGAACTTGATAACCCTATAAATATATATATATATATATATATATACACCCCCCGAGATGTGGGTTATGAAATCGGCCTTCATTTTGTTGCGAAATCATGTCAGGTTTGTAATGTCGTGTTCCGAATATCATTCTGTTATGACTTGTGACTTAAGTGCAAAAAGGGTTTACATAAAGTTGGGCTCGTTCAAAGTATCCTTGAAAAAATCAAAGAAGAAAAGTTTTTCTTCTAAAAGCAAGCTTAATAGTTGAAAAAAAAACTATATATTTTTAAAGTAAAATACTTTTTTTATTTCCTGACAAAATTATTAATAAGCCTTACCTATTAGGAATAACGCAAATATTTTTCATTAATTTTAAATAATCATTTTGAAAATCACTTTTATTGAATAACCTCTATTAGTATTCGTTCATTTTAAACAAATCCTTTTCAAAAAAAGCAGTCTACCAATAACATACATTCTTCATATGTTTATAATGACAATAACAATCATTGATCCCTTTATTACTTTATATCTTTATGTTAGCAGTTGATAGTGTGAATGCACTAATAAAATAAAAACAAATTAAGTCGCAAATTGTATTCTTTTTGATTTTTCAAGTTAAGGTTTTCGTAATCCGAGAGTTATGAACCTTAAGTTAATTATTTAAAAAAATAAAATAAAATGCAATCCAATTGGTCCATCACTAACGGATTTGATAATGGTTGAAGAATAGTCATTGGCGGGTTACATCACCCTTTAGCTGGAGACAGCCGCTTCCTTGTCCAGGTTATTCCCAATTAGATCAGGTAGGCTTCCTCAAGGCCGGTCTCGGTCGAACTATAATAACCATTTGTGATCCAGCAATCTCTGCCAACTACTTGAATGGTATAACCTAAACAGGATGAAATGCCAGTAAACCTCTCCTTTGAATTTCTTTGCTCATCATTTTTAAATACTGAAGAATTATGATTAATTAAATATTAATTATTGATAGAGTCAAAGACTTTTTATTGTCCCTTCTCTCGTTAATTTATATAAAATTGTTTGTCCCTGTACGCATTAATATTTCGCATTACTATTTCCTATTTACCTGTTTTCACAGACGATACAGTCGATATAAATGACAGTACCCCCCCTATGCTGCTCTTCTTTGCAAGAACGTAGTGTCTTCCAAAAGTAATTTTTACAATCAGAGCTTCCAGAACTGTTGATGATCAGAAGAATCACTTATGTGGTATAAATTAATTGTAAAAGCAACAATTTTTTTTTTATTTTAAGCACGGAAACTTGTGTTTTTTTTTTGTTTAAAATACTGCGTTCGTCTCAAGCAGAGCGAAATAAAACTCTGATTTTATTAATTGCATACTTATTTGATTTAACTGTTTCGAATTAAAAAGTGAGTTAATGACTTTTGTAATATGATTTTTTGGATGTTAGTGAATTATTTTTTCATTTCCTCTCCTTGTATTTTCCAACTTATTCCAAATTACTATACCTTATTTTATAAAACAGTTGAATTTAAAATGTATTTCACTTTATCAACAACAATTTGACAATTAGCCACTCCAGAAATGCTCATATCTCACATCACACCTCAATAAGGATTAAATACAATCCTACAACAATAAAATTAGTGTTTCAGTTTCAAAATCGTAAGATTTACTGTCAGAAATTTAACAGACGAAAAATTAAATTTCAAAAATATATAATAAAACAAATGTTAGCAAAAATAAACAAGAAATTAATGATGTTGATGGCCAGTGAAGTTTTTCGCCACTAAACCAAAACAAACTTTTAATTCTATATATAACTTGAAATATTACATATCTTTTTTCTTTTTTTTATCATTCTGTATTTTTATTCTTGTAGAAATATTTTATATTCATAATTGAACCCACAAATTATTTATATTGCTTTGTAAACTATACTAATAATATTTTTAATTTATAATTATATTTGATATTTATAATATTTTATTTCGCAGTAAAAACCCAATGGCCTGTCATAATCTGATAGATTTATAGATTCACACTCTGTTTATGTTCCCTAAAGTAAAATTTAAAAAAATTATCGCTATACATTAAACATACCATTTAAAAAAAAATACTGGTTCGTTCGTAATCTACAGTTATAATTAAAGAAATGTAGGCCAACTGTTAGAATCACTTCACGAATATTAAATTCTTTAAATATGTATTTTAACTCTAAATTAAAATTGAGAGTATTGGTTATTTTTTTTAAACGACAATAAATTTATTTATTACTTAATTTTATGTCCCCTTCAAATAATTTAACGATGAATCATAACACTTTTCATTTGACATAAAAAAATAGCATACTGCCTCATTAAGTAATAAAATAATTTTAAAATCATATAGTTGAGCCCACATAAGCAATAAAGAACATTCAACATTTTTCTTATATTCCTTTAATAGAAGAAATATTTTGAATCTACTGGCAATGGTAATCCTTCATTTATTGTTTCAAAAACCATCTTGAATGGTTTTGACATAAAACTATTTTTTTAGTTTGATTAAAATAAAATCTGTTCTAAATATACGTAACATAAAAAATAAGTCCCATTTAAATACTATATAACTCAACACAAAATTTCTTTTGAAATTCATAGATGTATTTTAGTATGTGTCATGAACTATAAATTTCCGATCAACTTCATTTGTGTACGTGGTAAGATTTACATTACTGGTGATATTTTTGTTGCATAAATGTGTTATAAATAATAAACTGGCCCTTAAGGAGATTACCTGGATAAAATGCTTTATAATTCTTGTTATGACATGGTATCTGCTCTGAGGGAAGCCATGAGGTCACAACGAACGCAGCGTTGCATCATAAGAGGAGAGCTGCATTCTGTCCTGCCCACTAGGTGCATTGACCAGCGGACTCTGCGTTGCCCCGTACATTCTCGCTGTTCCTATTGTTTGCTCTTGCAAAGTTAATGTCATTATATTTTAATGGTTATTGGTTGTGTTTTTATCAATAATTCATACTGTTAAGTCTAGAATACATAGGTGGACAAACAAATAACCAAATTCCTAAGAGGTTGTTCATACGGTTTTATGTATTTTTATCTGCAGAAAAAATCGTTTACTATTTCATAAATATTTTGTATTTCGTAGGAAAAATTTAAAATAACATTGCAATTAATGTTTTTATACATATTAAAAAATTTGAAACGAAAAAATTATTAAACTTTGTTAGAGTTTCAGGAAGTCGGCATCCTTCTTTCATTATTTTGTTTAATTTTTTTTCATACTATAATCCTGCGTCAAAGTTAACCCGAGTTGGGTAAATTGTACAGGTATAATTATATTTAAAATGTTTGAATCCTACGTACAATGAGCATGCTCAAACCTTTTTTTTTTCTTCTAAGTCCCATGGGTGTGTGGGGATGAAGTCATGATTAAAAAGGGGTTGAAGGTAGCATCTTTTTCTGCATTCTGCTTATGCATTTTAAGACGGGGATAAGGAAATTTCATTATTTGCGAAGGGGTAGTATATATTTACTGTACAGACTTCAAACATTTTTTATTTTCAAACCTCTTTATTTTTATATATGGTTACAAAATACAATACCCAAACATTTTTAGGTGAGCACAAGTGATATGTACTCAAGAAATCGTTTAAGTTTACTGAGAAGTCATACTTAAATCTTTTTGAATTAGTAATCAATACTCAAAAAAATTTTAAATAAAAGTGAATTAATAGTACTCATAATTTAGTACTTTGGTTGCATCTTTCTGTTTGGAATATATATATTTTTTTCAATTTAAGTGTTTTTATTAAAGGAAATAACTACTTGGTTTCACTTTGTACTTAGTATCTACATACTTTTCATTCAATTTTTAGAGCAAAGTTTATTTGAGTACTATTAATTAATAAAATTAACTTAAATACAATCAAATAAGAATTGATTGAGAAAGTACTGAAACTTTTAAATTGAATAATATAGTTATTGATTATTAGTTTACTCATAATTTTTAAATTTGATGTAATAAATTAAGAAAGTGCTCAAAACATTTAAAAGTTTGATGCAATCGATTAAAAAAGTAATACAAGTACAGGTGTACTTTGGGAGGGGGAGGGAGAAGGATAGTTCTTCTTGAGTTGATTTTGGCCTAAATACTTAATATCCTGTTATTTGAAAAGCTTGGAATTAAAAAACATAATTTTAAGTTTTAAAAAACTAAACCATCGAATTCCTCCCCATCCAAATCCAATCCTTACAGTCCAAAATCCTTCGTAAAATCCTTAATGCTCCTTACTTTGTCACAAATCAAATCATCCATCAGGACCTCAATGTCCCATATGTTGCCGATTTGGCCAAAACCAGATACCAATCCTTCCATGATAAACTTCCCAACCACCCAAACCAACTCGTTTCTAACCTGGTTTCTCCTTCATTACCTAATAATCCTCCTAGGCGTCTGAAAAGAAGATGGCCTCGAGATCTTCTCCTTTAGAAATGTTTTTGGAGCTCTATCAATGGGTAGATTCTCTTCATGTTTGTATCATGTCATAATATCCCTTGCAGCAAATTTACTTGATGTGTATATGTGTATACATTTGTAAATAACAATAAATAAATTATTAAAAAAAAAAGTTTTAAAAAGTTCTTGAGTATATTGTAACTGAGTGAAATCGGCAGTCATCTGGTTTTTGAGAAATACAATACCATTCTTTTATAGTAAATATTGAATGGTCTCGAATAATAAATGATTAAGTATTATGAATGAAAGGAATTGGGTTGAAGACTAACTATAAGTGTAGACCATACATGAAGTTACGTAAATTTCATGATAAAATATTTTATTAGTAACATATTGATTAATAATCAATATTAATTAATAACGAATTGATATTAAGAACTTGAAATTGATTATGTTTTTATAATTCCAAAAGTTTGTATATAAACAAAATGACGATAGTTGACTTCGAATATGTAACTGCGCTTACAATATTGTCCTGAAAATGATTATGTATGATTTAATCACATCCTGTAATTCTTTAATTATTAATTATCTTTGTTTTTTTCTAAATTACTTATATTGATTATTAAATTTTCGCATTGTTTAAGACATCTTTCATTTCTACCTACATTTTACATTTTATTTAAAATATTTACGACTTTAAATTTGGTATTTTTAACATCTATGAAGTTAACTATCAATCCCATCCATGAAATTAAATCTCCCCTCTTCAGTCACCGGAATATTAATAAAAAGCAATTCTTCGTTAAAGTCACGTTTAAATATCCCGTGACCGGTTGTCTTGGCGACCTTGTCGCCATAATTCGCCGACCTGTCTGATACTCGAGGTCGAAAACTTTCTTACTTCCTGGACAAAGTATTTCTTTGTAATATAATAAAATGATTTTAAGACTTCCTTTGATTTTTTACATCTGAGCTAATATAGATTTTAAAATGTTATCAAATAAACAAATGCTAGTTTTTAAAGGTCACTCTAAAACATATATCATATCCACAAGTTTATACTAATGAAGATATACAGCTTAAAAAGTTACACACATGTTTGGTTTATATTAATGAACTACTGCTAATAGTTAATTAAAATTAAAAAAAAAAAGACATAATCAACAATAAACATAGTAGATATTTTTGAGACCTTTATGGTCGTATGTATGGGAATATTTCTCATACTAAAAGGATACAATTATTTTTTTGAAAAGTAGTTATTTAAAGAATTAACCCGGATAGATGAACCACCAGCAACACGCCGCGCTAGGACCTTGGAATTCCATGCGTCATAGAAAGAGCTGTCAATTACTAGGGTATAATGGGGATTACATATAAAAAACAATTAGCTGTACAATTAATCCTTGCTTTCTCCAATCCTCCATGTAGTATATCTACTTAAAACTAGGTTATTCGACTTCGGAATCAACATCATAGAACTCTAACATGGACACCAACGATCTCGTACTATCGTGGTTCATTCTCATTTTATTTCTTTAAGAAGGATTTCGCTATTGCTATATGATACTTAATATTCAATTCCAACAAATAATAGTGTTTTATTAATATATTTTTCAATTTATCAATAAAAAAAATTTCTGAATCAGTTTTTAAAAAATAAATCCTATTTAACCGCCAAATAAATTTTAATTAAATATAAATCTATATTGTGTCGAATCCGAACGAGGTTTCTTAACCACGAGCGGTCTGACTTTGTTTCCCACACGGTCAGTTAAATTGATTTTATAGTGCTCCCACGTGATCAACCTCAGTTGGCCCATTGAAGGTGGTGTAGGTTGGTAACTTTACGAGAGTAGTTTTATATAGCATCAATTTGTATCTATCCTAAACGTCCATTAGGATAACCTACTATAATGACTTTTTTTTGTGTTTAATAAATATTATATAACACTGTGGTATTACGAGATTGTTAAATCCATTGCGATTAATCAATGCTGTTTTCTGACGTAGACAATAATTTAGTGTGATTTAATATTCCGTTAATAGTTCGTAAGACAGCATTCCAGGATAATGAACATTGCACACCTATTGCCCCAGTAGCCTGGAGCTGGATATTATATCCTGAAGGACTTTCCCAGCTGCATTACCACACTCTTCGGCAGAACAGGTCCTCCAAAGCTATTAAATGGATGTTTTGAAGACTAAGGATAAAGAAGCTTTCTGATGAATCTTATCACAATTTTTTTTATTTCGCGATACTCATTATGGGTTAGGCAACTCATAAAATAAAAAAATTTAATATAAGTTACTAATTTTTTTTTTTAATGGAACGTGTTGATTAAGTCTTGTGATTTATATAAATTACTATCTTAATGATATGCATTTTATAAATGTTTGTTGGGATTTGACGTAGATATCTAATCCTGAAGGTATCAAAAAGATTTAATTAGTCCAGTTATAATATATAAATATATACTTAATACGTAAAAACTTTTATATAGTGCAGTGAATAATCCTACAGTGTGATTCCATATGAACTCACCTAAGGCCTAAACCTGAATTATTTTTAGTGTATTAGTTGTACCAACTGGATACTTTTCAAATACATTTTTTACAATAGTTTTTTAAATTTACAAATTTACTTGTATTTCATGAAACATAATCAAACATATGGTGCTAGGAAACTCACTAATAATACTTAGTTAAATGAACATGACAAGAATTCAATTATTCCTATCTCGGCCACTACTTCCACATTGGCCCGGCTACTACCGCGATTGGTAGGGAATGGTGAAATCTTTAAGTTAAAACTCACTGTAATATGATTAATTTCTTAAACTTAAATAGTGTTTATTAAAAAAAAAAAAATGCTTAGGTTCTCAAGATCGAATGTTGTGCTTCAATTTTTATTGAAAATAAGAAATATTTAGCGAGTTTCTTTTGTTTCCAATAAGATTCGATAAGCGTTCAAGATTGATAATGTACAAATTAATATTATAAATTAAGTTGACTTTTTCAGAATTTGGGTGTTATATTCATAATTTTAATTTATACAGAACGAAAATCTGCTCTAGTCATAAGTAAATTATAAGTAAAAAACACTATTATGTTTCATTATAATAATAACTATACTGCATTCAATTTAACCACTCTGATAAATTATTTTCAATTATGAACCGTTGTAACTGATCATGGAAATTTGAGGGATTGACATAGAATTAATAAACGAAAAAGAGCTGGAAACAAATTGAGGAAAGAAGGAAATTGCTTTAAGCTTACAACTTAAAAATAATGGCAAAATTTTTAGTAAAAATCAGATGAACAACGTTTTATTGGACTTGACGGTATGGAAAATCGTGTGTGTAGATAAAATTTTGGAAACGAGCAGAAATAATTTCTTCGTTACGAGGTAGTCATGTTACACATTAAATAGAAGAAAATGCAAAAAGATTTATAGTGAACTACTAAACATAGGTGTAGGTTGTAAATTTTAGAGCATTTTCGTATTCCAAAACGAGGCGAAAGTCGGCTAATTCAACACTTCTGAAATATCTATATTAAAAAACTACTCACTTAAAAAATATATTTGTAAAGCATTCAGTTGGTAGAACTAATAAATATAAAATCATCCAGGTTTAGGCCTTAGGTGATTTCAAATCAAGCAGGGGCATTCCCTAACATTCGGTCTTAAGAATGTAATTTTTTTAATTTTTTTATTAACAATGTTTAAGCTTAAGAACTTCATGTTACAAAGAGCGTCAACTAATGATTTCACCATTCCCCACAGATCGCGGCAGTTGCCGGGCCAATGTGGAAGTAGTGGCTGAGATAGGAATAACTGAGCTGATGACCATTTAACTAAATATTAATTGTGAGTTTCCCCTAACATTATTCGTTGGATTTTTCATGAACCCCGAGCAAATTTGTAAATTAAAAAAAAAACAACTCAAAATGTCCAAATTCCTGCAGTAACCCCAAAAACATACAATTTCGAGCAATATAAAACTAGTATTAATTGAACATCCTTTTTATAATTCGAATTTATGAAGATGGGTGGGGGGGGGGGACTTTTATACGAAAATCTGATCTCTAGTAATGACAGAATTGTCGACTGCGCTCCTCACATAAATATTTATTGCTGCCAATATTTCCCTAATCCAATTCGAGACACATAATGTTTAGTGACGTATATAGCTCAGAAGCTGTGAACCTGTTGGAGCAGAGAAAGTATCCGAGGTATCTGGCCATGTGCCCTGGTATCGCTAGTCACTATTAACTATCAATTTACGCCCCTGTTTGATTATTAGTATATATTTTTTAGTAATTATTTAGGGATGTTTCAGTACCTTTTTAAACACAACAATAAACAATTAATTCCTATTGGGAATGAGCCTTACTAATGTATTTTTTTCTTTTTGAATCATATTTTATTATTAAAAAAAAATTAATCCTCAACACGGTTTTAATTACTGTCAGTCTAATGAAAATTTATTTTCATAATATCTTCAAGGAACATAAAAGGCTACAAAAATATATTCTTTTTTTTAGTCATCTTGAGAGAACTCTTTAATTTTGTTTTGTTTTAATTAAGTTACCAAATAATTATCTTTTCCATCCTAGATTTTTTTTTATAATTATCTATTATCCTTCTGACTCTCTATACTGTTCTTATATTTCATCATAACGTTTCCAGTGAGATTTCTAATAACTTTAAAGAAGAATATCTTGATAGAAGCAGGAATATGAAGATTTCACTCATGAAAAAAAGCATAAATGGTAAAACTACACCTGAATGAGTTAAAAAGTCTGCAGTCACTTGTAGTTATTTTTAGTTTACAATTGTCTTCACGTCAAACAAACTTGAGGCGGCAAATGCTAGCTGAGAGATGATACAAGTTGCCTGGTGAGCCCTCTAGACCTTTGACACTCAAGTCAGCCTTTGGAGTTTGTTCTATTTTATATGGTTTGCTTAAACACGCATTTTAGTTCACTATGCTTGTCCCTGTACATTTTTTATTATTGCATGATCGATTGGGTTTTTATATGCGATTGTTTGTCGTTTTTTTCGCTTGCGATTGTTTCATAGTTTGTCAGCTGATGTGTTGTTCTTTTATACAAGGATAGATCATAAATATATTTCCTATTGTCTGGATTTTTCTGACGTTGGAAATAGAGCGGCTATTAGGGCACCCATAAATATATTGACCGCACCCCAACGAAAGAATATGTTGTGATTGCTCAATAATGAAACATTCTTTGTGCAAGGTGTCTCTCTTGACCTCGCTCATTTGACTTATCATGGCGAATCGGAGTTAATTAATGTAATAAAAAAATTAATTCATTTTTAAAAGTCCGACTACGAAAATAATCCTTTCTTATGCTCCTATTTATTCTAAGAGACCGAATGTTATTGTATTTTTCCTTAAACATATTAGTCGATTGTTAGTGATGTCTATGAAAAATAATGAAACTTAGCACAGTAGTCGGGTGCCTTTCACATCTGAACAGAACTCGAGATTCTTTTGAAAACACATTAATGCACTTTCTTTGTTTACAAGTGCATCTACAAGAGCTTTCTGTATGGTGGCATTCACAGTTACATAGTACGATGATAATTCACAGTATTTTGTATGTACTATTTCTAGACTAACGGAGATGTTTTGTCAGAAATCATGCTCAACTGCGCAGGTTTTTCCCTTTATTAAGGTTATCCTCGTTTAGGAGACTGGGTGTGCCATAGGAAGATCTTTCTACTCCAAGGTTGCTACACAGCTGATATAACTTAATGAATAATAATTTACGCCAGCCGGACTCGAAATCGGCCCAAGGGGATAAGAGTAGCTTACTCACTGTAGGGCAGCGGTTCCCAACCTTTTTTCGCCATGGCACCGTATCCGGGCTAAAAAAAAGTCCGCAGGACTCTTATCGAGTTAATAAAAGGATAAAAATTCGGCAAAATTATCCTTAGAGCTATTGTGTTTGTAAAAAAATAAGAAAAAAACATGCAGGAAAATATGCAGTCAATGCAGGAATGCACCGTATATTTGCTATTTTATTGTCATTTTTTTTTTTTTGTTTTAAGCATGTCATGAATCTTTCTTGGTTAAACACTATTAATATTTCGTTATTAAACACTAAATAAATAGTTCATAGTTCATCGTTTATTTTCTATGTTTTGATATCATTTATCATTTGTGATCGTTTGAGATTTTTCGTATTATCATTTTAGTTTTGTTTCCTAACATACTGTACAGTATTCATACTGGAACTAAAACAAATTTTCACACAGAATAAAAAATTTCCACTCAACTTTTGTTTCAGACATCCGCAAAGTGGTTCTGCATCTTTGTGTAGTTGCATCCATGTTCGAGCATAATACCTTCTATTATTGATCAGATTTCGATGAAATTTTCAGGAGTGGTACAGTTTGGTCCTAAATGGTTCGCCAAAAATATGATCCAATTGACTTTCCTTAATATAATATTTTCTTGAAAATATTTTGAAAGCGATTTGGCTCAAATTAGGATAAAAGTTGCGGATCAGTCTAAAGAAGGTCTAGTAATACATAAAAAAATTTTGGGATTAATAAACTTCCAATTGAATGTAATTTATTTTAAATTATCATTCTGTAGCACAACATTTCGGGACTACTGTCCCATATTCATGTACTTTAAACCTCATAATTATTCAAAATTTGAATTTCATAAAGGAAATCATGTCACATCTTTACACTATTCTCACTTTTCTACCATTACTTATGAGGTTTTAAGTACATGAATATAGGACAGTAGTCCCGAAACGTTGTGCTACAATATGATAATTTAAAATAAATTACATTCAATTGGAAGTTTATTAACCTCAAAAAATGTTTATCAATTGACTTACCAGACTTCCTAAAGAGAAAATCAGATCTAGTAATAATTTTATCAAATTCTATTCGCTATTTTCGCTTGAGACTAATCATGATACTTGGCCCATTTATATTCCAAAACAACTCTTCTCGTTTATTTCATTCTTAAATGACAAATCAAATTGAATTATTAAAATTATTAAGAAATTTAAACTCTTTTCTGGGTTATTCTCGTTCTGATTTTATTTTTTTACGATATAAATAATTTTCTGAAGGCAATTAGTTTTTTTTCGAACTATTACTTACACACGATTTATTATACAACTTTTTTTATTACTTCGTTTATCAGTTGAATATCATTATAGTAACGGTTCGTAGAATATAGCAACAAACCGGATTTTCACAACGTTTACAAAACGGATTTTCTTCCTTATTGTCGTTTTATATTTTTTGTTTGTTTATTTTAAAATTTTTAAATTTACATACATATAATAATGCATGTCTTGTTATCTATTTTGTATCATGGAAATTGTTGGATGGATATTGGCACCAATTATTTGAACAATTGGATTGAATAGCAAAGTGTCATCAGCTACAGTTATCTATATGAGTAATACTCGAAGCGAATTCCGGCGAGGACCTCCAGGAACAACTAGAAAGCTGCAAAGAAGAGGAAAGTGATGGGGGGTACGCAAACATTTTTTCGGTATAACCATCATTAGCTGCTTTCATCAGAAAATATTTACTAACTTTCCAATCCCTTCTTTGCTTCTCCTAACCGGGCGATTGAAGTTAAATAGAAAAAATTAAAAAGGAGTTTTAAATATATATATCGCCTAGTGGGGTCCAGTTCTATATAAGGTTTTACAAATCGTGACTTCTCTTTTTCTCTCATTATATTTTTTCTGAACATTAGCTGGAGTACTAGTAAATGAAAACTTAAGTTATTAGTTAAGATAACGAATTAATGAATATTTTTGGTTGAAATATATTCCAAAAACATGATTTTATTATTGATGTTCCTAAATTATCAATCAGGTAGTTAGTTGTTTGGAAATCGATTCGAAAGCTAGAAATAATTTTTTGTTTTTTTTGTTTCTTGCATGAATTAGTGATTGATAATTTGAAAACTATACATATTTACATCCCTTTTTAAATTTAACGACCAATATATCTTATAATAAAACCCCAATCCATCTTATGTGATTATTATTATTATTATATGAGTATATTATTCAAAATTTTTTATTTTATCATTCTAGAAAGTAAAATATTCTTTAAATTTAATCATTTAACTATATCCAGCATTATATATGTAATATTAGGTTAATATTCTGCTATTGGAGCTATGCGTCAACCCTTTGGGTTTGAGAGCCGTGGGAAAATAGTAAACTCTTCAAATATTAATTAAATTTAGTTTTATGAATTTTGAGCAATAATTTTAAAAGATTTATATAATAACAATAACAATTATTATATTATTCTAAATATATATTTTATTATCACTACAGTTGTTTATAGATATGTTTATTATTTATTTGCTCCAGTTAAAATATAATATTTATTAGTAATTCCTCATGTAATATTATTTTTATTGTTTTCAGGTACGTTACTCCATAAATTTTAATGTTAAGAAAACTGTGTGAGGTATGTATTTAAGTTAAATAAATAAGCTAATAGTATTTAACGAAATAATAAGAGACTACTATACTTCCAAGAATTTTTCAGTAGCCTTTTCCTATCCCGTTTGATCATTTTTGAGGGAAGGGGTTTATCTGCAGGTTATTACCTTATTCTAACCGCGATTTTAGGGTTAAGATTTTATTTCGTGTGACCACCATGAGTCAAAAGTCGATCTTTTGTTCATTATGAGAAGCTGGTGGGAATTTCTTCCCAAATATTCTGAGCATGCCATTATGTTTATAAGTCAGTCCATTTTGTTGTTATTATTTATTTTTTTCTTGCCCTCCTGAGGAAATATTTTATTTACAAATAATCAATAAGCTCAGTGCAATAGAAAATGTCTTCATAAGGGATTGGTCCGTGTATGCGAAGGCAGCACTTAAGTGATTGTTGCCTTCTTTATTTCCACTGATTGTGTTGTACCAAGCTCTGTGTTGCCACACGCTCTGTGTTGTTTTTTCTTCTAATTCTTCTAAAACTGAAACATAATTAGAACATATATATTATGCAAAAATACGTATATATATTCAATCGAAATTGTTACATTTTGGTACCAATAGTACGATAACGGAGGATGTATTTTTATCTGAGGATGGAGAATATTTTACGCGTAAAGTTCTGTATTAAATATTTAGAGATGAAGGGCCTTTAGTTTTATTCTCAAAGGTGTGAAAAATTATATATAAATAGGGACTATATATAAATATCCTTACTTTTGTGTATATGTTTTAGAAGTATTTTTTATACCAACACTACTTTAGTGGCTTCTTCTTGGAGTCCCTCCCCGCAGCACAGGATATCCTGCATGTTCCTCAGAGTACTGTTATACTCGGTTATAAAGGCTTAGTTTGGATGTGGGCCAGCGGAACACTTTCGGCGTAGAGTACCTGTAAGGTGCTGCTATCTCGTAGCGGTTATCTCAACTCTCTGACTTGTTTTCAGTTTATCTGTCTAGGCTCTTCAAAACAACTTGGAATGTCTAATTGCTTATGGGGTATGAAGATTATATATTCATACCATAATTTTCAGGAGAATCGTCTAGCTCATTTTGATATTGGAACTTGGTTTGTTAAATAAAGTCTCGTCCTAGAAAAAAATGTATTTTAATTTTAATAATTTTTAAATATATATTATGATGTGCTTACACTGAAATGTTACATTGTTAATAGCAAATGTTAACAAAATATTCGTTACTAAGATTTTTATGGCTACTGCATACACCAGTCATTAGCGAAATATAAATACTATTACTTCTAACAAAAATGTAATTACCTTTTCTATATACAGTTTACGTTGGTCAGTAACGACATGTTATTAAATTAACATTTTAAACTATTTCCTAAAAACGAAATCAAATTTTACAAACTTGAAGATTATCACCGGATATTATTGGCATTTCTCAGAGCAAGTTTTTGAAAAAAAATCGTAATACGTGTTATCTCTGTAACATCTGTAATCACATCGTTTGAGACAAAATGCCTGAGGTCCTAAAACTAGATCATCATTTAACATGTATTAAAACATCAATAAAAATCTTTAAAAACTAAATATTATTAAATAATTTTTTCTAAATAAAGTGTTATTAGAAATCTCTGAATGTATTTTTTAAAGATTTATATAGATTATTATAGATCCAAATATTGATTAAGTATTACTTAGAATTATAATAATAGTTTTTATTAAATAAATAAAATCAAAATGTTCAGTTTACTATATATATCCGTTTTTTTTCATATAAAATTTATGTTTTTATAAAAACAAATATTAAATGATATAATAGTTATTAATTGTAATTTTGAAAAACTTTAATTTAAAATTTAATCATTAGAATTATTCTACACAATTAGTGATAGTCCATTTTGAGGTTGATCATACGAAACCTCATTAGCGTGATGAAGCTCTCCAGTTCCCTCTTGACCTTTTGAGTTGGACTCTTGAGTGTTTCCTTTTTTTTTTTTAACATCGAATTATTTTCAAGAAAATCCAAATTTTAAAACTTGTGATGTAGTAAAAAATATCTTTCTGTTTTTTTTTTTCAGAACCTGAGCTTTTATTAGAAAATAATTTTTAAAACATAGCATAATGGGATTAATTTTAAAGAAAAGCGAGAGTATATTTTAATTAAGTGAATTAATTTACAACTCAAATTAACTTATAATATACGATTCAAGTTAACTTATAATTTACAATATAAGTTAATGTTTTTCTTTCTCATAGCTTGCCATTTCTGGCATGGTGCAAAAGCAGTTGGGGTAGTGCAGTGGGTTTGCGCATGACTCTACTGCCAATAATAAACTCATTAATATAAATTTATTCTCTTTAATTTTACAATATTTTGTATTATTTACAATATTTTAATATTTACTAAATGTACAATATTTTAAGGGATTTCATTCGAAAAGTATTTTTGTTTTTCACTGTTTTAGCGTTTACGTAACTGCTTAAGATCTGACTATGAATAAATACGTTTCTAAAAAAATTCTCATCAATGCCATTTCCTCATTTTTTTTTTTATTGGTAGTTTTATATTATTATAATTATAAGTTTCTTTTTTTGCAATTTTCAATATTACATTTATTTGTTTATTAACATCTTCAATAGTGTTAAGCTAATTAATTTTCAATTCATTGATTATGGTGTATTTATCAAATAGGGTTAGGTGACATGAGGCACTTGTGTATTTTAAATAAATTCTAATTCCTTTAATATAATAATAAAAATTTTAAAAAAAAGTTCCAAAAGTTATAATATACTCATTCTTGAAATTGACTTTTTGATTGAATATTCCTCATTTATAAAATTAAATAAAATCTATCTAGATGCTAGGTATTTAAAGGACAGACGGCGGTACCCCGATAACTGGGCGTGTTCTCAGGTATGCTTGGCATCTACTCCATTGTCACCGTGTATAAACCTGGAAGTCACCGAGGTCTTTTGAAATAAGGTTTATTATTCTGCCAGTAACAACAAAGCCTCTTCACAGAGATACTGTTATCCAAATTTTTTCTTCCTTTTCTGTTTACTATTTTTTTTATATCTTTGATCATTTTATTATATTTTTTCTTACAAAGTTCATTACCAGATGTTAATTCACTCTTCTTTGGTTATTAATTTTGATTATATCTCCGCAAGAAATTTAAATTATCAAACTATATATCCGACTAGCTAAATTGCCATAGGAAAAATAAATGAATTTTCTCGTTATTATTCCTAGGATAACATATTAATTTCATTGATCGCCCCAAATCGTTCTCTCCATGTGTATGAGGTAAATTAGTTCTTGTTCAAATCTCTGTACATGTATCTCGACTCATTAGAGGCTTGATAAGAACGTTAAAATCACAAGAACTGTATGACTGGAAATCTATTGGTTGCCTGAACTCCGATCATCAATTTATTTAGCAATAGATCTCGTGACCTCTTTCGTTTATTTTTTTCAGGAAAACAACAAAGATGAGTAGAGTTGTGGAATTATTAGACCAGAGGATTTGGATTGAAATGCTTAGATGAAGTCTTTAAAATTTTCTGTTAAGTGAGTGGAAACGTAGTACTGAGCGTTAACTATGGTTTATTGAATATTGTGTTTTGTGTATTATGTTTTGAATTTTGGTGAGGATTAAATTTGTTTTATGTGTAAATGTTCTCTTCTCCCCCACAGTTTCAGTAGGTCCAAATAGGTATGAGGATAGTCTTATAGATGAGATGTTTGTTGTCGATTAAGAAGTATGTTGCTAAACCTGATTAGTAATCGGTATGATTAGATTAATCTTCAGTTACGTTCTGATATATTCCAACTCATTACAAAAGACTGATCTACATGACTGTAATAAGGCCCATCTGGACATATGGAGTTGAGCTTTGAGGCTCCACTAAACCTTCGAATTCCTCTCGTATCCAATCATTGCCATCCAAAATCCTTCTTAAAATCCTCAATGTTCCTTACTTTGTTACAAATAAAATCATACATAAAGACCTTAATGTTTTATATTTAACCGATCTTACCCGAACCAGATATCACTCCTTCCGTCACAAACTCCCTAACCACCCAAACCCACTAGTTTCTAACCTTCATTCCTCCTCCATTCCTGACTATCCTGGTTACGAGACCTGCTAAAGTAAAAGTCATTAGAGTGTTAACAATGGGTAGTTTCTCTACACGCCTGTAATACTCCAATTTAACTGATGTCAAATTTACTAAATGTATAGTTGTAAATAGCAATAAATAAATTTTAAAAAAAAAGTTCTGGTATCTGTAGTCCAGTATGTGGATTCTAAATGAATCTGTAAAAGATGGGGCCTATTACCCTGCTTAGATTAAGAATATTATAGCATTCGTTTACAAATACTAGTTTGGACTCGGAGTATTTTGTAATGTATAAAGTGTTTGAGGTATTAAAAAATCTTTTTTCATAATACCTTCAGCTGAATGAGGAAGTAAAACCATATTCTGCAAGTATGTATTAAACAAGAATTGTTGGGTCCAATTAAAAATGAAAATCTCTTTCTATTTAAGATTTATGAGTTAGTTGATAAAGGTAATATGGGGAAAAAAGATGCTAACTTGTTGTTATCAAAGTTGGTTAAAAAAAAAAAAAAAAACTATAACAAACCCGATTGCTTCATTCCGTTATAAAAAGAAATTATTGTCATTGTAGTTGTTCAAGATTTGCATTATCATTAATGTTTTAACTTCACAATTCATCCTCAATCTTTTGGCATGACGCCATCTGCTTGATGCAGACCCAGCAAATTATAAGGTTGTGTATTCTAAGAAGAATGCTTTCAGGAATTGTATTATTTTTTCTATTTCGAAAAATTCTGCCCGTTTAGAATCAACAAGACTATTGACAATTTTTAATTGTTTAAACTCGCGATACTCTTTTTCTGTATAAATTCTAGATGCAAACATTCATTACAATGAAAAACGTTTTTTTCGTTAAATAATTTGCAGTTCATATTGCTCAATATCTGAATAGATATTCAAATGATGTAATGGTTTTGACTCTCATTATGGATAAAAATTTGGTGCGGTGCGCTCATCACAAAACGTTTTTTAACCACCCTACATATGTCCTCAAGTTTTGTGTAGATTGGTTGTCTCACGTTCAAATGTTTACAATTTTTGTGATTTTGAAGGATAGAAAATCTAAAGACCAGGAATGCGAAAATTATTTTTAAAAAATTAATTTTTCTGTTATAAAAATTCATATTTTAGTATTTCTTATGGCGGAAATAACGGATATATTTTTTTCTTTCTAAAATAGAAATAAAATAACCACCATAAATTTTTTTACAGATCTATTGGTTTGTATCTTTATATTTATATTATATTCTACAATTATTATATTTTTATGTAATTGGTATATGGAATAACATAAAATCAATTTGAAGCATGTTCATAATAGAATGAAAAATAGAGCTGTTGAAAAGTTGTCGCTCTGACTATATCTTTGATTGTTGCATGTACTTTACGCATGGTTTTAATAATTGAAATTCAGTATCTAAATTTCCATAAAAATCATGGATCATATAATTTTATGATATATTAACTATATAAACCATAAATGAACTGTTCCATTCTGATATCTACTAATCCGTAATTCCTGATGACTAAGATTAGAAGAAACGAGAAAAAATCATTCATTTGATTTTCTTTTTTCATTCTTTAGGTTACTACCATTTCCAAACTTTATTGGGGTTCTTGGTAGAACCATGCAAGCACTGTTAGGGATTATTCTCTCCCTGTTGTTTTCTTTAGGAAAAGGAAAATAAAATGATGAAACTCAGTAAACTAGCTAGGCTGAAAAAAATCTGCTTCAATAGGAGGCATTTTTCTTTTTATATGAACTTCCGTTCGGTTATGTGTCTCGTATCTTGTGTGAAATTTCTGAATTAGTAACGCTTATAAATTTTTAAAAAAATATATAAAAGAAAAAGAAAATAGTAATGGTTAAACGCAAAAAAATCTGATGTATATATTAAGGAGGGTATAAGAACAATTGTTTTCGAATTTTAATACTATGGAAATGTAGCGAACTAGTGAAATGTTAATACATAATTTAACAGCATTCATAGCTTGCAGTTGCTCTAACGATTGCAAATATTTTCAGTTTTATAAAAATGTTAAATCTTTTAAAACTTATATCATTCGTACGTGATACCTCAAATTATTATATATTAAAATTTTATTAAGATAATCTTTGAATTAATCAATGTCTTTAGTTCTCGTGTTGCCTTGAAACTTTGTAAAAAATGGAGTATTATCAATTTTAAAAATAAATGCGGATTTATTGGGGAGACAGTTAAAAGATATAACTATTAACAATTTGAAAGCTTTTTTCTTGTTTATTTCGTTAAAAAAAATTAATTAAAAAAGTATTGTTTTAGAAACACAATAGCATTATTAGGCAAACTTTGTTTTATTTTAAGTTGAATGACAATTTTCGCAAATATTTGGTGATGATAAAAAATAAATCACATAAGAGATTTCTACTCTATGAATAGAAGTATAGTTGGATGAAATTAAGAAAGCTATTACATACAAGATAGCATATGTGCTGCCAAACTCAAGACTTTTACAGTGATTGACCTGAGAGACTGCAGTTTATCTTCTCCGACATTGTTGAAAGAAATGAGATTATATCACATATTCAATCCGTTATGCCATTTAATGATCAAGAAATCCTCAGTTTACACGTAGACAGTTGGACAATGTGTGGCATACGTGATGGAGACCTAGGGAAAAGTTTTTGGAGTTCTAGATTCATCTCCAAAGCTTTATTTGAAAAACTTTGCTGTCAAAATTAGCCTTGCTTAACTTCAATGAGAAGGCAGATTTCCAAGTACTTGCAATGTTAGCTACAGTAGGATATTTCCAAACTATTTTTTTGAACTTTTCTCTTTAAAAAATAATAATAAAATTATATGTATATATAGTTGACCTTAAAAATTTGAATATAAGAAGATGGTCAGGGTTACGGTCAAAAAAAGAACAAATAGTTTATAACTATTAAAATAGTTATAAACTATTTGTTCTTTTTTTGACCGCAACCCTGACCATCTTCTTATATTTAAATAATAAAAACAAATTTTTTATATTGATTTTTAAAAATATTTTAGCTTATGTTAATGAAATAAGAATAAATAAAAATACTTTTGAGTTGTAAATTGTGCTATACTTCAGCTGTGATTTGCATTTATTTTTCCATATTTTGTTAAGTTTGAAGACAATACACTTCCAAAAGACGTTGATGAAGTCAAATAATATTTATTCAGTAGTATTTGTGGTACATATATAACAATTTGAGCTATTATTTTCACGTCGTTCTTAGTTGATAATTATTCAAAATTATCATAAAAATTCTGAATTTCTGAGCAATTCCGGTATCTTTGGAGACATGAGCGAAAGGAAGTTCTGAATCTATTTGATTTTTTCCCCTATCTCCCTAATTCGCAGCTTTATTACGATTTGAAAATAAGAATTTGATATTTTTTGACAGATTCGATGGCATGCATAATTATTGGAAGAAAATGTTACTATGTAAGTTAAAATGGGTGTATAGAGTTTCGGGAAGTTGATAATTTTTTTTCATTAAATGCAATGGTGTATCCTGAAAAAAAAAAAAAACAATTTTAGATTTATTTTTTATTAATATAGTTGTTTGAGAGTGGTTTAGTTTCTTTTTAAAAACAATTTTGATCTCTTTTCTCTCAACTTTATTTCTTTTTAACATCCGACGTTTCGACCTCTCAGGTCATTCTCAAGGATTCCTACAAACAGCTCCTTTTAATTACTTT
>NW_027116547.1:506751-567758 GCF_000696795.3 Halyomorpha halys | reverse complement strand
AATAAAGTTGAGAGAAAAGAGATCAAAATTGTTTTTAAAAAGAAAAAAAAAACAATGTTTTAATGTTGCTATCAGGTTGTTTCTTGTATTTTAAGTTCTTAAATTTTCTATTCATGAAAAGTTTTCTTATACTTGAAACGCTGTATGGTCATCTTTTACTCAGATAAATATACACTTATAAAAAAAGAATACTTTGAGCATCCCTAAATGCTAAATTCGAGCGATGGGAGAGGTGTATTGGCACATAACCTTATGGTTTATTTCTTTATTAGATTTTTCAAACTTTCACGAAATAGAAAAGCTATTATAATGTTCACTATAGTTAACCACGAACGTTTTACGTAATATCAGTTCCGTAGTCGTCTTATGCAAGAGAGACTGTTTCGGCTATCAGTAAAAAAATCTTATCATTTGTGAAATGATTGTTTATTATCCTTTCGGAAACATTCCCTCCCCTTTCTCCAGCAATTAACGCGTACTTGCGAAGGATGTAAGGAAATCTATCTTCACAACAAGCAGATCTCCTGATAGAAAGCTGGCTTCTGGATAGTTGTATCGTTTGCGATTCTGCAAGAGTTTAAATTCCTTTCACTATGTATTAAAGTCGTATCTTAAGATTTTTTGACATATTCTAACGATTGCCGTTTATGAGAAGCATAAATGAAATCATTAAGAATTGTTTGTTATTTAATGATAATTTCACATTTTTTTTTCAATACTGAAGTGTTGATCTGGTGATTGGTAGATAGCAAAAAATTTTATTCTCAAAATTGTATTGTGTTCATTTTACCGTTTCGTTTTAAGCGGTGCTCGAAAAGGCTAAAAATGTACATTATAAATTTTTTCCAATTTACTTCGTGGAAGAAAGTTAAACATTTTTTTTTTTAATTTTGCAAGAGCTGCATTTGATGGATAGCTGTCGCTACAACATCCTGCAATTCATATACCATTGCAACATTACCGAACTGGGCCCTGTTTCATAATAAAGTACAAACTAATATATGAGTCTTGTCGATTACACAGACTTGTACAATAGTAACTTGTACATTAGTACTTTTTTACTCCTGTAATATCACTAATAGTCCTTCCTATCATGAAAAAAATAAGTATTAGGGTAATTAACACGCTGTTTCTATACTTGTATTGCTACACTACTATACTTGCTAATACTATTAACTCTCAGTATGAATCAGGGCTCAGGTGCGAGGTGTCAGTGGGAAATTATTTTTGCAAATTTAATGAAACATATTTGTTATGACATAGTTTGTTATCAGAATCGATTGTACAAAGTCCAAATCGAAAACTAATAAAATAATAAATAGTTTCTTTAAAAACAATTTTGATCCTTTTTCTCAACTTTATTCTTTTTAAACTTTTAACGTTTCGACCACTTAGGTCATTTTCAAGGATTCCTACAAACAGCTCCTTTTAATTACTTTTATAACAATATCATTATTTCCTTCACTTACATACTGATTTGTTGGTCTTACCTTTACTTTGTTTTCATTTTTTCTTTTAAAAGTCTTTAAATCCCGGCTAATTGCCTTTGTCCCATCTTTAAATAATTAATCATTAAAATAATATCACAATAACATTATAAATTTTTTTTTTTTTAAAATAGATTCCTACTTACAAATTCTTCTATAAATTTCCTTTCCAAATTTAAAACTTTTACTAACCACTTTTCTTACTATTATTTTCATTTGCGAACTCCAAACAGAACCTACCTTCAACAGGTTAGGACTCTGTTATCACCTTATCATATAACATAATTTTTTCTTTAAATATTAATTTACATTTTCAATATAATTTAATTAATATTTATTACTAATTTTTCTGCTTACATCATAAACATTTTTTAATACATTTAAATTCTATAATTAGTTTATGCCTATTTTATGTGTATTTCATTCACATATAAATTTATCCCCCCCTTTTCTTTAATTCATTTATTTCTCTATTCACACTTTTATTATTGCATTTTTATTCCATTCATATACTTGTACTATTTTAGGATTTGAACATTTTTTAAATTTTTATTTTTCAACTTTTTTGTATACAATTATTACATATTTTTTCTGCTTAAAATTTCTGAATACTGGTGGTTCAGTCCTTTGGAATCTGATTTGAAGTTGACAGTATAATTTATATTTTCTGAGATATAAATCGATTCTAATATCTTCCTTCTAAAATTATTATTCTCTTTATGAATGATTTGGACAATTTCAAAATCAAATTTATGTTTACTCTGAACAACATGTTGAACCAATGCTGTTTTTTTGGGTTCCTTTTCCCTATTCTTTACATCATTTTCATGTTGATACATCCTGTCTTTTATATATATATACATCCTGTTTTGTTTCACCTATATATATGGCTGGACAATTAATGCATGGAATTTTATACACTAATCCCGATTGATATTTATTGTCTATTGGGTCTTTTGTTCTGCTATAAAAATTTAAATCTAATAATAAATAGTATTTTTGGACATTTTGTCATAAAAATATTTTACCATGTTCATATATAGTTTAATATTTGTTTTTACTTAAGAAATAAATTATACTAAATGTCATAGGGTTCTGGAAACCTATGTCGTTTATTGAATGAGTGGTTTGGTGAAAAACATTTGTTGGAAACTATTGCATTATTGTATTTAATTAAATACATTTGTTCTGGATATACACTGTTCCTTACCTCTCCTGGGCGGGAACTACTACGTACTAGTACTTGTATGATGATTTTAGTATGTACAATTAAATCGATTATTTGTGGAATCAAATGGAAAACTTGTTTCACAACATACGGACGGTATCGTTCTGTCTCGTAATCTTTTGGTGATTTTCGATAAAACTTTGATGACTGGAAACTACACACAGCTATCTGCCGTTGGGAGTGGAAACTAGTGTAATATTTTTCTCTATGTAATATCCATGAAGTCGAGAATATTTTTATGTTTTTGTAGACAATGTACTATCGGTGTTCAGTAGTAATATTACCTTAAACATGCTTCTCAAAAAAAACAAAAAAAAAACTGTGTATTTGAAATTCTATATGAATTTAGTATGAACTGAAGCTGTTAGAGTTTACCAGTGGAACGTCCCTCCCCGTTCCAATAATCCACTGCATGATTTTGACTACCTTGATTGGACCCTGCAACGAACCTTACAATGCCACAAGGCAATCCAAGGCAAGTATGCTAGTATACATTTGTCATTTGGATTATGTATTTGTATATATGTATTGTATAAATTTAATAATAAGGAGGTTACGAAAAAAAGCTTTTAGAATTGAAACACTCATCTTCAATTTGTTTAATGTTTATCATAGTAATTAAATAATAGTAACAATCATACAATTTTATTTTTCTTAATCTACTAATACCTTCAGATTAAAGGAGTTTCAAGAAATATATAATTATTTATTTATTAGTTTTATTAGTTAATAAAGTATAATTATTAATATTAGTTTTTAATCGTGGTCTAGTACAGTTTTAATATCATCTTAACTAGAATTATTCTGTTTTTGAGGTATATGTGTGATTCGATGCATAAGTAAAAAGAAATCTCAATTAATATATTTATTGAAAGTTACAACTGTATATTATATAATACATCCACTAAATTTGATCTCATTTAAAATGAAGTCTTACATATAGAGAAACTACCCATTGGTAGCACTCTACTTCATTTCTTTTTATTTTATTAAATCTCTTATTACTCTGGCCAACTGTTACTAAGTTAAGAAAAATATTGGAAATTTATACGTATTTGAATGGTGTAAACAAAATATTTTGCTATATTTTTTTTCTCTACTTTTTTATTTGACTGGTATATTATAATTCCATTTTTATTATTTATATTTTGTTACTTTTAGGCTCTAAACTCTTTTCTTGATGCCTCTGTCATTATTCTGAAGGGAATTGTCCCGGAATAAATAAAGAATATCAATATTAATCCGTTCTTCCACTCATTATTCAGCAAAGAAAAGAAGCATCAAGGCAGGTGTGTTTTCCGTCATTACAGCATTACGTTGCGAATTTTTCAAAAGCAGAGACAGATTACTGCATCCGAAAGTGTACGTTTCATTTCCATTAACGTAATGCATAAGAAGAAGCCTCATCACCATAGCTAATGCGGCTAAATGCTGCGTTACTTGGCTCAGCGAATATACTCCTAATGCTTCTTGTCACTCAATTAAGATGTCTTTGAAATGTTAAACTTTCATACGGATCCTATGTCATTGAGTTTTAGCAACGTAATGTTACATTATTAACATATTTGAACTAGGAAATCCATCACTATTATGTTTTCTTTCCCATTTCATGAGTAAATAATGAATGTGATCTTTATTTAGCTTTTTCATGAAAAATATGTGGAAGGCTTGCAGGAAAAATATTGGATAATTGATATGTCATTATTGTTTTGTGGCTTGATTAAGGATCGTTTTACTTCTCTCTTACTGGTTGAGGAAATATGAGATATAAAAAAAGAGAAGCCCCAAAGGAAAACATCCTTAGAATAAAAAATGTGGAGTGTTTCTCTCATCAACTTCTCCGCTTTAGCATCGTTATTATGATTACTTAGGTACAATTTTCTAACCTTTTATTAACTTTTTTATAAAATCATGAAGAATCAAATACCATCTTTATCAGTTTTCCTTTAGGAGTGTTCATCCTAACCATATAGCTGTATCGTTTCTGGTTAAAACATGGAGTGCCAGGAGTTTAGCACTTTGTAAGGGAGTACTGTTTCTTGTACAACGATTGTGAAAGGATTAAAGATCATGTTCAACCGCTAGATTTTTCTCAATGAAGGATTCCCAAGAGGTTGAAGTGACCCCAGGAGGACTCCCTAACCCATGACTACAGTAGCAGAATAAATAATTATCTGCCACAGACGGATTCGAACCCGGGCCCGAGGAGTTAGTAATACACCGCTTTTCTTACTGAGTTGCTCCGCTCCCTCCGTTGCTAATTAACTAAAAATAAACATTTCACCTGGTGTGAGAGCTAGAAATGGGTACGTTAGCTGAAAGTACGAGTCCCAGCGCATTATTCTCCATGAATTCAAATTCATGTCAATGAAATTAGACTAATTCAAGTCTAATGAAATAATACATGTGGACTATTCACCATTGATACATGTTAGCTGCTGATATGGAATAGAGATCAGTTAAGATAATATTTAAAAAAAAAAATAGTTTGCAATGAAAGATAACAGAACTTAAGGCAAATAAGAACATCCTAATACAAGGAAAGACGTTAACTTGGTTTAGAAATGTCAAAGTATGTTATGGTATAGTCATTTCAAAGCATCGTCGGTCCAGTGCCAAAGTTCCGTATCTGCTAATTTCTGAGAACATTGTGTTTGAATAATGCTTGTAATTTCTAATTATGATTAGCCGATTATTTTGTATTTCCAGTGAATGGCATCAGACGTCCAGGGGGTATTTTTAGCATTGCGAAAATAATAGTGAACTACATTAAGCTGCAACAAAACCCAAAGTGGCAAAATTTGCTGATAAGTTTTGCTTCGAAGACGTATCTAAGTTAGTCAAAAAGTAAAAATGGAAGGAAAAGATTTAAAGGAAGATCAATTTTTAAGTGGAATGTCAACCATGAAATTTTTTGAAAGTTTCTTGGTTGTCGAAAATGTATAAAGTTGAAGCCAATGATGTCAAATATAATATTAAGAGTTACGTCTAGTATCGTTAAGATTGCGTGAGACTCAATCAAAATATGTTAGAACTATCAATTTAGAAATCGGTGATTATGTTGTCAGTTCTATCGTTTAAGGAAAAAACTATGTAGTAACAGGTTAACTACAAAATGTTAAATAGACCTCCCCCACCTTGTACCACGTGACTGAAAGAGCCAATTAGAGGCTCCGGAAGCAGTTGGCCCGCTAAGCCAGGGATGCGTTACTAGCCAGTGAGCGTTGAACATCCGTGCTCATCATGTGGTCCGGAGGTGGCGTCACCTAGGCCGTTAGTTTAGCGCTCAATAGTCAATGACTGTCATTGTCAAGAGCGACCTTTGGAGCATTCCTTTATCCGGTCGTGATTAGCCCACGTGGGAACCTGCAGATTGGATCGCGGTGTGACCAGCTTCTTCCTCTCATCATTAGGCAGTTAGTGCGCGGTACTTGTGGCAGTTCTGTGAGTGCTGAGGCGAGTGAAAGTTGGCCGGAGCAACTAGCGCGTGAAGAGGCATGCGGTGATGTTCTGTACGGAACAGCCGGGACTGACGGCCAGGTTGCGGCGCCGCTGGTCGGAGCTGGGCCGCAGGGGTCGCTACGATGTCGTCGAGGGTCGCAGCCGGCGGATGGCCACGATCTGTGGGGCCGGTGATTCTCCAGAGCCACCCGCAGGCTTTAGGGTCCTAACGAGAGCAGTCAGCAGGCAGGCCCTCTACCACCTCCCGCCGGTAAGTAACTGGGTCAATGGTGCACTTTGGCTCTTGCAATTTAATTGCACATTTTTCCGATTTTCAACAGATCATAAACAAAATACATTTTTAAAATTCAGTTTAATTCTGTTCTTGAATGTATCCTGAACAATGCTATATGACGCGAAAGTTCGTATAATCAGTCAAGTTTTTTAATTTTTGATTCGGAAGTTGCTCTTATCAAGGAAATCCGAAGAAATATAACAAAAACGCAATACCATAATGTGTGAACACTTGTCATAGAAATAAATAATACATCGATCAATCATTTTTCAAGAAGTTTGTATCGGAATGAAAATATTCTCATAGTGCGAGTATTATTATGAAATTTCTTTTTAATTTTAGAAAACTTAATAGAACAAATAATTAATAACTTTTGCAGTACAGAATTGGGGTGCTTTAACAATGAGTTTTTCAGTGCGCCTGTGTGAGGTAGGTCAGTTGATAATTGGTGTGTCCTCGTTGAGGAGGGATTGTCAGCTGTGCCGGACGCACCTTCAAGCCCTGTTGGTCACATTCAAGTCTGGGAAATCAACTGTCGTTCTTACTGACCTTGATAACTGTGAACGGCAAGAATTTGGTGCAATATCACATTGAGATTTCTGTCATTGAATTCAAAACTTCAACAGCCTGCGGTGGATTTAAATTAATTGTTCTTTTAAGCACTGTAAAACTTCAGTTTTCCAATTATACAGAGAAGGATGGATTCCAGACGAGCCTAATAAAAAAGCATTGTTTATCTATTTAAAATGCTTTGTAATGATGTTGTATGATGCAAACTGCCATGTTTACCCCCACATGATATTCATATCATCCTAGTTTCAAATATCTTGACACCTGTGCCTCGTCTCAAAACACTATGATTTGTTCACCGTGTTTTTCTTAATTTTTTTTATGAGCGCTGTAGTCGGGAAAATTCTTATATTTCCTTAAGCCATGAATCTCAGGAATTGAATATTTGGTTGATAATCTTGAAATAATTTGAACGCTTAGTTCAAAGGGCATTTTACCTAAGTCATGTTGACACAAGTATAAAGTTCATGAAAGGTGTAGGTTTCACGTGCCTTTCGGGCCAAATAAAACATAAAACTAGTTTTACTAAAAACTTGATCTGATTTTAATTTTTATTTTAATATTGCAATTTTTCTAGAATTTTAACATAATAAAAAACCAATGAGAAAATGGAAACAAAAATTATTGTATTAGTTTATGATAATAAAATATATATTTTTTAATCACTGTTTTTTTTTTTATCAATAAGTTTTGGAAAAAACTATGTTGTGAGAAAATGAAGGTCATTTTGGCATTCATTGCACTTTAAAGCATATGGTCCAGGAAAAGTATTGGATGCAATTTTTTTTTTCATATATTTCATTAATTTTTTTGTAAAACAATGTTTATGTTATATGTAGCAAAGCAGATTTAATAAAAAAAAAGGGAACTCTATTTCGACAATTGGACAAAAATAATGCAGTTTAAATAAAGCAGTTTTTCTACAATTTTTGTATTTTTTTCTAGGAAAAATAGCAACTGAATTCCATGTTTTAAGGGTTATATCGCCATTCAAAAATTCTTGTCTATATATAGTTCATGAAGTCCATCCATGTCTTTTTGTAACATTGAATTTTTTATCTGACGAACGCATGTAAGCGTTGAACTGTTTATTAAGTTGTATTTTCCATATTTTCACTTTAACTTGAAACTTGTTCAATCTCAAGTAATTACTTTTATTGATTATCACAACTACGATTGTTTTTATTGTTATCCATTTATAAAAAAATAAGTTTATTTCAAATTATGAAAACAGTTTCTTAGAAACTAATAATTTTCATAATTAATCATTATAAAATGTTCAGAGCATGTCTAAATGGGTAAATAAACATTATTTACTAATCGAATGCAAATTAGACCTTAAAATAATTCTAATTAATAGGGAAATCATTCATATATCGTCTAGAATTATTAACTTAAAACAACTATGAAGTTCAAGTTATAATTTTATATGCATATATTCAAATATCCTTCCTCCTTCTTCTGTTACATTGTTTGGAAATATATCGAAAGTTCTTCCTTTCGAGAATGATCTTTGTTTACATTGCCATTAACGTTCATCGTCGATAAGATAGATCCAAAAGTTTGTCACAGAACATAAAATAATTTTATTATCCAAATATGTATCTAGTAAAATTAATATATTTGAGTTTTTTCTTGTTTGTTTCGTTTTTTTTTTTTGCACTTGATCCTTGTTTGTTTTCGATTTGGCAATCAGAGTTTTCCAAGTGATTTCGAAACTCCTGGTTCTTTATAAAATGAACCAGTAGAAAGTAAACATATTTTCCTTAAAATAACTTTTTTATTGTCCTGAAACCTAACCGGATCTCATTCACCATCAAGGACGGCAAGGTAAGAATGGTCGTTCTAGCTTTCCCTGCTTCTTGAGTTGAGGTCGTTTTGTTTCCTTCTCTGGTCAAATATTCTTTTTGTCCTCAGGATCAGAAGCGATAGCTGTCTATCTTAAAGTATTAACTACTTTCGAATTTTTAGTTTTTCTTTTGGTTTTAAGTTGTTTTTTTTCTAAATCGGATATACATATTTATATATTATCATTAGAATATTGTGGCTTGGTGAAGGTCAGTAGCGATAGGGATTGTAGAAGTACGAGATGTAATGATAATTTTTGGTGTGTAGTTGATGTGTGATAACTTAGTGGTACAACCTGATGACGGCTCAGAACTCAACAATTTCGATTTAGTTGATCACTGAATGCGGGCATCCTCATGTATTATAACAATATTTGTTAATGTATAAGTTTCTTCACTTTAAGCAAGTCTGTTTTTCAAATAAAAAAAGTATTAATTTCTTTTTATATTGGTAATAAATAATTAAAAATTGTGAATCTAAGAAAGACCAAACTCTATTCCTTTAACATATTATTTACTTTAGTGCTTCTGCCTGCCCACTGAAAGCAAATCACTCAAACTGGACAACGAAGTGGTAACGTTTCATCGTCTGTCTTAATCGAGAATCATATTGTGGTTTTCCAATAATAAATGTAGGTAAATTAGGAGTCAAACGGGGTTAGAATTCGGAACTATCATAATCTTTAGATAATTGATAGCGCATTAACCTGGTTAGAGAATGGACAGTTGATAATTGCCACTTCAAAGGTCCTGAAGACGGACAGAAGACATCCTATTAATGATTCGTGGAAAACGAATACTTCCAAGTGAGGTAGTCACTTTTCTTTGGTTAAAATGTGTCAGTGATTTAAACGTGAGAGATCTCCAATGATCCAGTAATGTGATGGATATTAACCACCGATACTTAGCTATGATTACGATAACAAGATAAATGAATAATAAATAATAGTGAATAAACGAGTCGTTGTGTATATTCTGAGGTATGCATACTGCCTGAATCTCTTGCACCGACAAAACTGGTTAGGGATAGTCTGGTGGACGTTATTGCAGTCGTCACGAGGGTGTACGAGAGTATACATGAATACTACAGGTCGTAGTGGAAGAGGTACCACTATGACCTGTTGTATTCATGTACACTCTCGACCTCCTTCTGCGAGAAAACGCAATGAGACACGTATTCGTAGCTTGAAATTAACAACGACCCCAGCTAATGTGTCCTTTATACAGTCAGATACAGTGGCAGAATGGGACTGGCAATAGGTAACTAGCCCGGAAGGTTTACCTTTAGGATATACTTTACTGTAGCCGTCAAGTTCATAAGCAAAATGGGTTCTCTCGGATTGGGGTCTCGCAATTTTTCACTGAGAATGGGACTTTCGTCTCAAACTTTAGGGAGGATATTGAACTCCTCGCACCTTGTCTCAGGTGTGACGCCCAGAGACTGCACGTTCTTTATCGCATTTATGCCAAATTATGAGATACATATTGGAGTAAAGTGATCAATTATAGAGATTTACTTAGCTGTTGGAGCGTCATAGAAATCACGGTTGACAGCAACGTGAGGCTATTGAGTTAATTATATCATATCCATTCTAGCAACGTATCGGTTACCTAATGTAAACCATTCCTTCAGAACTTTTTTTACAGAGAGCACTGTTTCGTAATATTTTGTTGTGGTCGAGTGGTCAAATATGGACATAAAAATGAGATGGATAGAAAATTAGAAAACGGTCGAGATTTAACTCGGGGAAGAGCTATTTCTTTGGATTACCAAAAGACATTCCCGTATTTCAGGATATGTTTAAATCATCTAGAACTTTAACTATCAACTATCGACAGTGAAAATGTATTTATTTGTTTCCACCTTTCCCTGCCTTGGCTTACAGCAGTAGTTTGATGTTACGGATGTATCCGTAGCATCTAACTGGAGCCAATAAAATAACCTACAACTTTTATATAAATAAACGTTTTCGACTGTAAGGTTCAGCCCTCTTCGCCTCAACCGTCCGCTGGCCTTCAGTAACGAGGATTGTTGCGGGCTGGCCCAACTATGGTTCCCAATTGCATACATATTCTTTGTAATATGGGCAGTTTTCTTCGATTACTAGCCTAGGGAAACCATTCTCTGTGAGGTCGTAGAGTTCGGTTTCCGTTAGCAATCTAGCCCGTAGCGCATCAAAGGCGGTACAGTCCATGATGATGTGCTCAGCAGTCTCCGGAACACCACAGCTAGGGTATAAGGGGTCGATATCTATTCCGTGGCTATTAAATTTGGCTCTGAATCCTTATATTCCGAGAGGAATTGAGAGAGCCAATAGTCTGGGTGGACCCACTTTGCTTCCATACGTGACCGAACTGTGGGGAAATATTTCCTGAAGGTACCACCTTATAGCTTGTCACCCAACGCTGGTTCCACCACTCTATTATGGTGTCCTCCCGGCCAATGGTTTTCCATTTGCTTGGGTCAATCCTCACCTGAAGATACACCGGCAGACCTACTGAGCCTTCTATCTTGAATGATACTTCATCATGAAGGAATTCTAGAGGTAATCTTGCCGCTAAGACTTGCACAACCTCATGTGGAACACAGCGGTATGCCTTGGTGACACTAAGCAAAGTCGTTGGAACTTCATTAATCTTCTCCTCGGTCAATGCAAGAGATTTCGAATAGCTGGTATTTGAATATGATCATTGTAGTAATTTATAATAATATTTTTTATAACAGGGCCAGTTTCCACAAAATTTGTCAGAATGAAAGCCACAAAATGATGATTATAAGTTTTTTTTTTTAAATCTGTTTTGGATAAACTGTATCTTGGGTATTATTTAATGTACAAAGCTCAATAATGACGGAAGTTTTTAGCAAATATGCATTACCTTAGAATAGTTGTCCATATTTTTCGTGAAATAGATTGTTCCCGTGGTGATGAGGGTAGAATGAAAACTCAACTAAATTTTTTGTATTTTTTTCTTCAATAATATAAAGTTCCGATCATGTTCCGTGGTCGCAAATTTAGATTGTTGATGTCAATCCTATCCGAAACAACATCAAATTCAATACTACCCAACCTTTTGCCTTTTGAAAGTGCTTTGATTGTCTGGTCTATATCTCCTAGGTAGTTCTGGGAAATTAGGTGTGAAATCTTGTCTGCGCACAACTTCATGATTAACTGTTTTCAACGTAGACAGCCGAAATTAAGGTTATGTGAGGAATCACGTTTGGCTGACCACCCAAAACCACCACCTATTCGATTGAGCTTGTCTCATTTTTAGACATGTTGAGCCTTGGATATTGTACAGTAAAACACATATTGTTGTCTTGTTTACAGTATTTTTAAATTTAATTATATTCCATCGATTTATATTTATTATTCAATCCTTAGCGATACAGCATGAACCGTTGGAAAGAAAAGTAATGGTTTGAATTTAAAACGATGAGAAAACTGAAGTTCAAAGGAAATAGAAAAAAGTATACAGAATTGGGCCACATGCATAATGGACGCATGGTTTTGACCTGTCTTACTTTTCTCTACTAACTGCTGTCCAAGACTGTTTCATTTATGATTCGTATTTTCTTAGCATTTATAATTTTAAGTCCATTAGTTTGATATCTTACTTTATCTTAATATTTTTAATGATTTAAAACTAAAACTTAATATTATTTCGAATGAAGAATGAAATTATTTTGTCAACAATCTATACACAAGGTTTTATTCATTATTTGTGGTTAACCAATACATAAGTTATTCATAAATTTTAGTCCTTTTTTTTTAATTTATTGTTCGTTACCTTTAATATTGGTAATGGATTATTCCTTCCTTGGTATTAAATTATAATTAAAATTATTCGTACTTCAATAATGTTTTCTTTTTTTTAACTTCATATAAGTCTGATTTAACCTATTATTTCAAGTTGAAATGAATTAAAAAAACAAACAATTTAGTTGACAAATTCTTATTTCTTTACCACTCTGAAATTATTCATATTCATTAAACAGCAATGAGTTGTTCGTGGAGATTAACAATTATTAATGATTTTCTTTCACAGTTAATATAGCACTATTTAAATATGACAACATCCATTTATTTTAACAAATTAAATAATCCTTAAATTATTAATATGGTCTTAGAAATGGTTCTCACGGAATTAAAATGCCGTAGGTTTTATAAGATCACTCAAATACCGCCAGTCAACCCGGAACGTAGTAATCAACGCAACTTCATACTTTATATTCTTCGGTTTATTACAATATCTTTATTAATTTAGTTTGAAGAAATTTATCAGACTTTATTAGGCTGCCAGAAGTCTTATTTTATCTTGAGCTATAACTTAACGGCATAGGAATATAAAAACTGGAAATCCTAGGGATCAAATTATTTTGATACCAACCGGGAACGAAACTCGACTATAACTTTTCATAAATTTGATAAATTAATTTTTCTGTTTTAGCACATTCCTGAAATAACAGATATCGATCACCAAAAATATTTAGTCAAAATCTGAAAGTTCTTTATTAATTAGTGGGGGGGGGGGGGGACAGATCCACATTGTTAGATGCCAGTTATATTATAAACTTACATCTTATGTTATATTTCAAAATAATTTCGTTTACCAACTACCATATTTTCTATCCTAGTTGGTAAACACAAAGAGAACTGTTAAATTTATTATTTTTTTTTTTTAGTTCATATAGTAAGGAAAACAATGAAGTAAAATTAATATTTTTATTGACTCATTTTCTTCGTCAATCTAAGTATGTGGGACGGATCCTCCAACATTTCGCTCACCAAGTCAATGTCGCTCACGTCCCAAGAATATGATGAATTCCTTTCTGTAGGCAAAAGGTATAGAAAGTGCTGGTTGCAGCGTACCGTTTGCCAGGAGATGAGAGAGGCCGCTGTGGGAACCTTCGTCCTGTTATCTCGGTAATTTTCACATCCCACAGGTCATGAATATTACAAAAAAATCCAACATCGGAACGTTGTATTGGCCCTAAAATGAATAGGTCAGTACCTAACTCGTTTTTTTTTTCAGCAATTTTTTTTTTTTTTAAATTGCATTTCAGTTGTACATCTTGAAATTTCACTTTTTAAGAGATATTTTCAGCGGCATTTATTTTATTGACCAAGGGAAAATACTATAGGTAGTTTCTTGAATTTCAGAAAAATACCTTCGACAGCGTTCTGGTGGTAATGCGATCCATATTTCACTATTCTCTCACCAATTATTCTAAAAAACAGTAAAAGTGATTTTTCTCCAATTGTATATAAAATCCTAGAACCTTCTCTCAGACTACCTGTAATTAGGTAAGAGCTTTTATTCAATATAATGATTTTCCACTATTAACATCTTACAACTCATGAACCTCTTCTTACAGACAAAAGAGTCGATCTTCTATAGAGTCTCATTCATAACCCCGGTCTCTCTCAACCATTGGGCTTTCGCTAATGATAAACAACCCTAATTATGTATCATTGATTGTAGAATTCGTTTGTGAAACGTGGGGAGAGTAGAGCCCGCCTGCGAAAGGAAACCGGCCTACAGTCGATAGTGAAATCGACTCCTCAGTGTCAGGTCAGGTGTTAAGATTTTTTCTTGACAGCTTCGCAACGTAATTACCCAGTCTTTCTAAAGAAAATAAACCTCATTATTAATTATGGAGTAATAAAATGGAATTACTGTTAAAAAAAATGAAGGAGTACGTTAATTTTGATCAGCCGTGTATGTTTATTTCAATTAAGTGTCTGAAGAAGCGACGTCATAGAAAAGCAAGAGAAAAAAAATAATATAATATTTTTAATGTTATTAAATAAGTAAAATTATTATTATGATTTAATCAATTAAGAGTAAATTACCAAAAAGAAAAATGTTTCGAAAATTATACTAAGCCTTAAAAAAAAAAAATTAAAAATCAATGGATGGTGATATCTTGTTCCGAGGATCATTATCATGTATAGCTGACATATAACTGGTGCCAAGTCTTAAAATACGGCCTTGTAATCTCTGGGGGGGACAACTAAATCGGTTCACCCGTTCAAGAGATAATTTTTTTTTGTTGAGGTTATGAGACATTGATTTCATAATACTTCATATTAAAAAATTCAATATTATAATTATATAAAATAGTAAATGTAATAGTATATATTTGGAGTTAGGCATACGACATTTGATCTTGATCTTTTAAATTAGTAGTTCACAGAAACTCATTCACAAATTACTGAAGTTAGAATAAATGTACATCTGAATTTGAAGTTTAATACAATGGTTTCTTACTAGACGAAAGTATTTTCGTTATGCGCACAAGTTTCAATTCAACTAGCATTCAACAAGTACTTTTTTCTTTAAATCACTGTTGCTATCTTTTGTAAACGTCAGCACGTCTAAAATTATTGTGATAGGTATCCCTCACAGTTTAACACATTCGTCGTTTGTCATTTTAGTGTTGATCTTCTTCTCGCTCCACATTATAGCTAGCGCATAACTTATTATTTTTACGGATTGAGTTCAAACAGATTATTTCTGCCAAATTAAGTTTTAATCATCTCTGGCTTAGGTGTATGCAAACGGCGCCGCTGCAGTTACCAGCCAGTCAAAGTTGACGTTTCAACTTGCTCGGAAACGAACGACAGTTTTCTATCATGTTGAAATTATTAATGATCATTTCCTTTATGCTATAGATTTGCAATAAGACTGGGTTTCAAACAATTCGGCCTCTTAAATGGTTAAATAAGTATTTCCAATAACTAAAAAACAAATAAATAATTATTCATCTCTACGAAACATCTAAACCTGACGAAACTTAGTAACTGTAGAATTTTTTTAAACGTTCATCTTAACTTTTGGCTATTGAGCTCAAGATTGTAATCACTGATTAGAAAGATAATTTAAGTATTCACAGAACAAAACTGAGATCATTCAAATTTGACGATATAGAACAATTCGCTATATCATTGGAATAGTTTCTTGTTCATTTTAAAATATTTTATACCAGTTTCCATGAAAACACATTTTATTTCTATATAATAAAACCTATGTGTGTGTATTTATAACCTCTCATAAACAGATTTATCACTGTATTTCAAAAACGACATTGTCTATCTAGGTGAAATCATATATGGTGGTTCTCCTTATCTAGTTTTCATGCACAAGAAAGCTGGATTAAAAAAAAAAAAATAATCAGACTCTTCCAAATTCAGACTGTATTTATTTTTTAATTATTGATTATTTCATTTAGAAGCTAGTGGATGTTGCTGTAGTTATTTTAATGGTGTTTAATTCAGAAAACAAAAAAAAAGTCATTGAAATTGGACTATAATTAGCAAAGATTTGGCATATTGAACTTTTCTCTATATTTTCTATGTTTCTAAGGAATTCATTCATTTTTCCTTAGTTTTTATAACCACTCTTTGAGTTGCTCATCCAACCATTTAAATTTCAGACGATTTAAAATTTTTAATTTTAATTAACATGTGTGCAACATGCTTTGAAATGATTTCTTGTGGTGAATTTAGAATGACATGTCAGTATTCTAGATTGCTTATCCAATATTTTAAACCAATATTGATTGTTGTTTCAAAAGTTAATAAATATCAGTCAGAGAACTTTCGTAACATAAAAACTGTGTATATAGATTCAACGTAGTAGCTAGTAGAGGTTTTTTTTTTTATATCTACCCTAAACGTTTTACTGCATTCGGAAACTTACTCATCCTCAAAGGACATACGAGAACCGAACGAGGTGGCATCCCTGGGAGTTAACTTTCCCGTTGCTAAGTAGAAAGTAAGAAGCGAGGAAGGATCAAAGTTGTAGAAGTCGAAAGGAGTGTGGAGCCTCTCACTGGCCGTGTCCTGTTTCGAAACGCTGAAGGGCCGTACATTATCCGATACCACGCCTTGTCTGACCTTAGCCCTGGCGTCTGTCTGCGATATGCAGGGATAAGACTTTTATTTATTTTTATGCTTCGTTTCTATTAGTTTTATTATTGAAAGTTGCATTACCAGCTGGAGAAAACTTGTTTCTTTAAGTGTATTTAGGTGTAATCCTAGTTAGTTGAAGTATTTATCAAATACTTGAAGAAGTTTGTCGGGGGGTGCGGTCAGCAAAGAACAACATAAATAAACAAAACCATATTTATTTATTTTATGCCGACGTTTCGACCTGAGTTTCAGGTCTTCATCAGGGGTTGTGTCGAGAGGAGGGAAAGATTAGTACTTGAGTATTTATCAAATAATGCGATTTTACACTTTGATTGATGAAATACTCGGGAGGGTTTTTACTTTATTAACAACCTAAGGTTGAGATGATATGTTTTTAAAAATTTAGTTAGATTGTAATCTTACTTCTATACATCTCACGTAAGCTTCTCTTGTGGTATTGAACCGTTTTTGATGAAATTTTGCGTATGAAGCAATAGGTTATGAAGTTTTAAATGGAACTCTGTTTTTTGTGAGGTTTCATTGAGGTAGAACTTTCTAACCAGAAATAAAGGAAAAATCATTTAACATCTATACCTGTCTTTTATAAACGAAGAACTTAATACATAAATATTTTATTTTTTATGTATGATTGAAGAGGAATTTAAGATTTCTAGGTGGGATAGGACATGGGCCTCGCCAAGCGGTTGGTTAAATATCGTTAAGAACGTAATGTGCTAAAAAAAAATCTAGCTAATCAAAGGAGTATCGCTAATCAAAATAGCTAATCAAAATATGAGGAGTTATCAAAATTACAAGCTTTAAACGTGATCATAAATGCTTCATCCAGTACGGCTTATGGACTTATATTTATCTTGCTTTTCAATTGAATGTATAGTATACAGTCAATATAGTATATTATAGTAATAAATAAAATATTAGAATTAATTTAAAGATGCTTCAAGTGATATCAAAAAGTAATTTACAAAAAAGCCTTAGAGAAGTTATAAATAAAGAATTACAAGATCTAGTTTAATCTTAAATCATTTTTTACTTGACAACTATAAAATATGGACTCAAAAATCTGTGAAATTGGCCTTCAATTGTTACTATGTCAGTTGTGACTTCCTTCTTTCTCCTTTCAGCTTAGACAATTTTTCAGGTTTTGACAAATCCTTAAAATTATCTGAAGCCCCAAAATTGATACAATGTTTGATGTTACCTGTGGTAATTGGAAATTAGTAAAATCTTTTTTTTTTTCTGTCAAGAATTGTTTCACAATTATAAGTATATACAATTTGCTAGTTTGTATACAGAATTATAGTTGATAATTGTTTTATTATATTGAATTTCACGTTTTCATATCCTAAAACTATTTAAATTTTTACTCTTATATTCTTTATTACTGGAATACATTTGGCTTGGAGCAACATCTAGCAATGCCAATTTTTTGATCTTTCTAGTTTTCTAAGTCATCTTTTCTGTCTAATCTAAGATTAAACTTTTACATGCAGAAAAAACCATTGCTCTCCAGAAAAAATAGAGGTTTTTGTTTGTTTTTCATTTTTTTTTTTTTTTTATACTACAAGAACTTATTGCAGCTTTGCTTTAATAATGGTACATCTGAACAAAAAGGTTTTATTTATTTATTTTTTTCTTTATAAAAACACTGCTAGGAACGAATCTAGTACAAAATTAACTACAGTAGGTATAATATTATTGTGTTTTTTAAAAAATAATTTTGTAATATTACATTTTGCCATATTTATAGACAATGATAATATGGGTCATAGAGCTCATTCACACCATATTTACAAATATATATATTTAATAATATCAAAATAAGAAATCAAAAAAAAAATAATGCTAATTTAAAAATAAAAATAAACTTAAACTAAAATAACCTCTTGAATACAATCATTCCTATTTATAATATTTACTTTCAGCCTGGGGAACTCCGAACCGAATTCTTCCCTCCAGTTATGGAGGAAAGAGCAGGACTCCTTAGATCCCGGTGCTTCTTTCTTAATTAGTGTTATAAGTCAGTACACAAAATAAAATTATTTTGTTTTTGTCAGATGTCCCACTACTAAAACAAAGCATTGATATGCCAATCTTCGTTTCTGAAAACCATCAGCTTTATCAGCAGAATCATTTTTTAAATTGGAATTTCGAAGTTGGTTTTGTTGCTCTTATTCACAGATATTGTGAAAAAAAAATTGTTTCTATAATCGTCTAAAATTTAAAATTTTAAAGTTAAATTTATCTTTTCAGGGAGAATTGGTGTGGTTTGATCCAGGAGTGGGACATGTCTTGCCAGGAGAGGTGCTGGAGTACCATAAGCCAGCCCAAGTCCTTACTGTTCAAGCACTCATCGCTGGAAAGGTAACTTTTCACATATTAACCTGTAAATTAGGAATTTTAGAACATATACATATAATAATTCTTCCTTATTGTCAAAACTGTTTTACACATTATAGGATGAGTACTGAAATGAAAGTAATTCAATCACGAATCTTTTTCATTCTCATCAACATACAAAATAGCTATTTTAATGGTTGATAAAAAAAATATACAGATTCCAGGTCGTGAGTAATTAAAAATCAACCAAGAAGAATCGTGATATACTATCCTATAAAGCAGTAACTAAGCAGAGTTCTTTAATGAATAAGAAAATAAATATAAGAAATATTTAAGAATGTAGTTGAAAATAGTTGCAGCAGTAACAAATAAATTTTATTTGACCTTTCTTTTTGATCAGTTACAATTTGTTAACAAACCTTATTCACATTTATGTTATAATGATTCTTAAATATCAAAAGATTATTCTCTATTAAAAAAGATACAAATAAAATAGCCCTTATAACCTGAATGATTATTATCCTTTCCTTCTATAATAAGAGATCTAACGTGGTCCAGGACCTTTGATATTTTTTTATTGATATGCTAATGAAGATGTAACTATAATATTGATTGAACTCAATTTATGTCTCTAAAAAGTATTGGTGAGGTAATATTGCTATAGTACTAATTACAGTGGATGCATTTTACCTATATCTTAATATTTTTGTATAATTTCAGCCCTTTATCTGCTATTTGACACCTGTATTGTCAACTTATGTACAAATACATCAATCTAAACCGTCATGGAAAGCTTTATCATACTCTAGTTGTGAAAGAATTGGCTACATCTTCAGAGGCTCAGACAGCCGTTTTGCTCTACTAATTTCGTTGGTTTGTTTTATCTTAACACTACAACGGTTGGATAAAATTTAATCCTCCTGTAATTTAAACTCCTTCACTCTCTATCCCTAGAATGTGCAAGGTGGCAGTGACCACCTAATGTGTCTCCAACTTCAATATCTGCAATTTTTCCAAATCTTAAGCATTTTCAAGGTCTGAGATATCTCTGATATCTGTTTGCTTCTCATTACGAGACTCGTGTAGGTAATTATTTCCCTTTGAATTTTGAAGTAGGAGAACTTAGGGGACGTATTGTACGTTGGTAGAAAATAGCCGAAGAATTAATTCCTTTCTAATACTTATAATTTATTATTAAGATTTCGTATACAATTTAATTACTAAAATAATAATTTGATATAAATTTAGATTTTTATTTGATATTTTTTATCTTGATACTCTCATTAAAATACTGACGAATGTAACAATATAAATAGTTTTGCTAGTCCGCAACAGTGTGGGCTACATTCCTCTAGATTTTGAATTTCCTCCTTTTTTTCGTTTTGGATTTTTTACCCACTTACATGAGTCAGATAAGTCTGAAATTAGTACCTTTCCTTCCTCAGAATAAACATAAAAGAAAAAGCCGTTATTTTACTCTGTGTTAATTTATATATGTTCTTAATTTTATTATTTCTTTTTTAAAGTGGGGTATAGTTTATGGGTACGTAGACAGACCTTGCATTAATTTCTAAGATTTATAATAAATCAACTAATGATGAAATTTAAGACTGTCGTCATCGAAGAAAAGGCATATAAGACCAGTATTAAGACATTTTAAGAGTAAAGTAAAATAATTATATATTATTTAAATAAAATGAATTATTCCTATTTTTATATTATTTGAAAAAAGACTGATGGTTCTTTGTTTACAGTTAATATACATTTTTTCTTGAAATAAAAGTAGAGTAATATAATAAAACCATATATCAAACGAAATTTTTTTCTATACGAATCTACATCATACTAAATCAAAATTATGAATATATATTTAATGTTTTTCATTGTTTGAAATCACTATTATTTTAAAAGATGTTAAAAAGAAAAAACAATCAGACAATAAGCAAAACATCAGAAAAGTTAGAACCATAATTGAGGCAAAGTATCCGTAATTTAAGTTGCAAAGTTATACACAGTTTCTTTTTCGGGAATTACTATTAAGAAAGTTAAAAATAATTAAAACTGATGGTTGCTTTAGTTAGAAAAATATAATTTAGAGACAAGCCATATGGACTCGTTATTTAACGGAGAATAACTGAGAGTGAAAGAAAAGTGCCAGAAAACCCTTGATTATTTTTCTACTAAACTTTGTAACCACAAAGTAGAAGGTATATTTCTCTTATTTTCCTCCCAACTTTTTCTCGCCTTTCATTACCACTAGTGTATCACTCTCAGTAACACAAAACATTTAGCGCAAAATGTCACCTCCTGGAGAGGAAAAATTCACCAACTTCTACTGTAGCAGTTGAACTAGAGGGGCCCCCATATTGACTCCTCTTATTTCTACTATTTTTGGATTTTTTACTTAATTTCAAAATAACACTTGCATGTGTACTATCTTTCGAGGGCATTATTTATTGTCTAACCTAACTTAGTTTACGGAGTCTGATAGAAAATCAGATTTAATCAGAATTAATATAGGGGAAATGTTTTATTAGACGCGTTCTGAAAACTAAAATCGCCTCAAACAGTAGACATTTTTTTACGGTTATTGTTTTTTTGCACTCAATTTGCGTGTAAATAGTGCAGAAAATCAAATAAACCCAGAGAAGAAGATCTTTCATAATTCAATTTTCCATAAAGTTCCGACCTTTTAATTTATTGAGGCGTCATCAGTATGGCATTTTAGTTTCCTCAGTTGGTTGGGGAAATTCAAATTATTATCAAAGAGTTCCATATCGAAATATTACTGTTGAAAATTACAGTTTGGTTTTACTTATTTGAGGAGGGACCATTATGAAGCTTTCCAAAATCCTTTATCTCCTTGTTAATCCAGTCAACTCTTTGCTGGCACCCGGATAATGAGTGGTGGCAAATACCTCCCTGAAGATTGTGTTACACTAACCAGTTTGGTAGTGAAGACATGAAAGTAAAGGAGGCTGTGAATGAGGTTGTTAGAGCAGCCGACAGCCATTGACCCTGCTACCTAGATACGGATAGCGCACGGCCATGGTAATAGCCTCATCGTCCTATTTACAGGCGAGGATTTGGCCACCAGGGGAAGAGTTCCAGTACCCGCATTCTTACCGAGGATCCTATTCCTCTACTTCTTGTTTACAAGTTCCGGGTAGTTACAGATTGATTGAAATTCATATCTTATGGCCGGATATAAACATTTAGAAATACTTAAAATAAGAAAAACGTTTGACTATAATAATCTGTTATAGATACCTAGGATTTTTTATTTATTTATTCTTTAGTGTTAGTATCTTACTACAGTTTAATATATACTTTCAGACATTAGTAAAAGTGCTAATAGAATTAATTTACACCATATTTACTGAAATATATATAGTATATTATATATTGAATGAAATATATTAGTAGCATATATTATCTACTAATATTCTAATAATACATTAAAACTAATGAATTTTCCTTTAATCCTGGAAGCTAATCGTGTTTTACTTTCCATAACATCTCAATCCATGTAATATCCATGAGGTGCCATGAATGTATAGAGCTTTTCTTTTTTTTTTTTCTTACCTACTGGAACAACAAATAGGCATTTAAAAATTATATATACATATACGGGCTATTTCATTATCTTGTTTTGCCGGAATGGCATTATAAGAATGGATGCCGGGTCCGCTGAAGGCGGTGTCAACAGTGATGGCATATGTTTGCCTGGATGACTGTATAGTTTTTTTTTTCTGACCTCCTAGAGAAAAAAATAAAAACAAACAAATAAATATATACAAATGAAAATATATGTACATATGATTGGCAAACTATAAAGAAGAAAGGTAAAGAAACTACATTCTGACTGTATAGAGTTTTTTTTTTTTTTTTTTTTTTTTTTTTTTTTTTTTTTTTTTTTTTTAAAGTAGAGATATTTTTTTTTTTTTTTTTTTTTTTTTTTTTTTTTTTTTTTTTTTTTTTTTTTCTGACCTCCTAGAAAAAATTAGAACAATAAATTAATTATATACATAGTATAAGTGTATATATACAGGTGAGTTACATCTTGGATTGCCAGCGTGGCATTATAAGATAAGCTGCCGGGTCCGCTGAAGGCGGTGTCGTCAATGATGGCATGAGTCTGCCGTGAGCGTACTAGGAATACTGTATAGAGGCAAACTAGACAAACCTATATTACTTTTGAAATATTTGATTAAAACGGGAAGAGGAGATTTTAAGATAGTCAAGTATTTAAAAAAACACCTGAAATTGAAAAGCTGTGTGAGACCCTCCATTCCTGCCCTCCATGGTAGCCTTACTTATCTGAATTTTCAAACAGAAATTATAGTGAGTTGGTTATTCGACGGACGTCATGTCACAATCTCACAAGAGTAAATCATAACACAGATAAAAAAGGCAATCCATCCCGCCCGAATTCGCCCCACTAAAACCACCAGGCAGCGGCAGTCCTATATATCTTTTGAAATATTTGCTTTAAACCGGAAGAGGAAACTTAAAGATAGTTAAATCGCGATATTTAAAAAGCCTCTGAAATTGAAAAACGGCGTAAAAATAAATAAATTAAATTATGATAAACAAATAAACTTAATTATGATTGAAAAAAAATAAAAATAGTTTTCAAATTAACTATTGAATTGTTAATGGCAAACTTTTTTATTTTCCATATTTTATTTATTTGATAATTGTACTCTACAAACGAAACGACTGGAGAACATGCATTAACGGTCTGAAATACTAATGCATCCTGCCGAGCCATTGTCTTTAACCTGAATGTTTTTAGTGCTTAGAAGAGGGAAAAAGGAAACCGGCTGAGTTGCAGTTAACTCATTGCATTGATTAATAAGTACGGAAGGCCAATATAAAACCCTACATTGAGGAAAGCACTACTAGTGAGGAAGCGAAAATCTAAAAGAAATTGATTAGGCGTTATTTCTGTGAGTAATGGTATGTTAAGATCTGTTTTTAGGGAATATGTTAAAAACCAAATCTCAGTAACTATTCGACATAAAATGTCCATTAACACTCAAGTTGAAGCTAGTTAAATGTGCTTATAATTAATTTATTATATTTATCTTCGTATAAATAGCAATTTCCAACGTATTCGGCTTAAATCAATTCTCAACATGTTAATTTTTCATTGTTTGGATTTTTTTTAATATTAATAACTAACGTATATCGCAGAAACTATGTAACATTTAAGATAATTTAATGCTCTATGAAGTATGTATTTTTTATTCTCTTTTACCATGGTAAGCAGAGTCGTTAATTTTGATACTAAACTATACATAGTTGTCATTCAAGTAATCAAAATTTAGAAGAAGATAACTTGCTTTTTCTTGTCTTGAGCTCTTGGATTATTAAGCATGACTGCAAACGTATTTTCCTGGAAAGATCTATATTTCGAAAACGGTTACTGAATTTGCCCCAAATTTGGAGGAAAGTTGAAGGTTAGCGTAAAAATTGTATACGCAATATCAATTTCGCCAAATTCCATCTACTGCTTTCGTATGAACAAATCTTAAAACCCTTCATTTAGAACTTCAGACGACAAATAATTGCGCACTCAATAGAAATGGTGAGATACATATTTTAGTGAGACTATACACTTTTTTATTCAGTTACTATATCGTGGCCTAACATAATCTGCAGTATGTTTGTTATTTACCCTCAGAACTAAAATAGGTATCTACTCAGATTTCTAAATCAATTCCTTTTTTGGGTATGTCCATGTTTTCTATTAGGCATGTCATCATATCTATTTAGTTTTTCTTCAAGACATTTCTTTAACGTATATTTGCGGCATTTTCTCTGTTTTTGGATGTACCTAAATTCGTATAAAATAGTAAGTGTTGTATAACATCATTTAACTTTTTGTGTATGTATTTGTTTGGTTATTAGATTCTTTTTACCTCTGTATTTTAGCACTCCAATATTAAAGTTACATTCCCTTGCTCTCAAATGGTAATGAAGGTCATTGTATTATGTTGAGGTTAGCTTGAACTTTCCTCAGCGCCTTGACCCCAGTTATTGGTCTTTGTGATTAAAATCCCAAGGGAACTTTCTTTCTTGGGATTAATATACTCCTGGGGGTTGATAAACATATTTTGAATCAATACATTGTAGGTCTAATGCCAAAGTGGTGTATCTGAATATTTTTGAGAAAAGTGTGTTTTAATTATACGATTGCTGATTTAGTAGCAGCAACATAATTTGATATGCTTACATTTTTAATTTGTCACGTGGCATATTCAGTATGATCTTTTTTTGATTTTTCTTCAGACAAACGACGACCTAAGCTTCTTATAACGTGGTCAGATAGTACATTGTCCTTTTTAAGAATATATATACACTGATTTATATTAAAATTTATTGTATTTTGTTATAGATTTAATGACTTAAAAACAAGTTATTTTTTTATTTAAATTACGACTGGATTAAATAAATATATAATTAGTGTAAGTGATATTCTAATAGTATTAGTATGATAGTCTTGTGTAGAGTCTATCCATTCGTAGAATTCCAATTACATTTCTAGAGTAGAAGTCCCTGAGGCCATATTCTTTTTAGTCGCCAAGGAAGCTTATCAGATATTCAAGAGGAAATGAGGTTAGAAACAAGTGGGTTTGGGTAGTTAGGGAGTTTATCATGACATGATTGATATCTGGTTCTGGCCAAATCGGCAACATATGGAACATTAAGGTCCTTATGGATTTTATTTGTGACAAAGTAATGAGCATTAAGAATTTTGGATTATAAGGATTAGATACGAATGGAATTGGATGATTTTAGTGAAACGTTAAAGGTCAACTCCATGCGTCAAAATAAGATTTTATGATGCAATATGACTGTAAGAGGATGATGTATAATAGTTATGTAGAATAATTTATTGTACCATTGTCATTATAGATTTTAAGGGATACAATTTATTTAAGTTAAAAAGTTGCCATAATCTTTATTTAAATCTATTAATCTATTAAAATTCTTGTAGCTTTTACTATACATATTATCATTTTAAATTTGACCATTGCTAGATTCTGCAACTTCCGTTAGCAATAATAATAATTAACATGATATCAATGATAAATTATATTTACAATACAAATATTACAATACAAATATAAATTAAAAATATAATTGAGGAGAAGATGGTTGGGGGTGTGGTCAATGAAAAACACAAATAAGTACGATTAACTTATTTTAATGTGCCAACGTTTCTTCCCCAACCATCTTCTCCTCATTCACCATCCACGGTCAACTATCTCTCATAATAATTAAAAATATAATTGTTTAAACTTTTTATTATATATGTAGTAGCATATATTATCTACTAGCATTCTAATAATATATTAAAACTAATGAATTTTCCTTTATCAGTCATTTTAAATTCTAAACGATACAGCGTCTATAGAGAGACGGCACCGTTAAAGTCTTCATGCTCAGAGACTTCAACGACCGCTTGACGCGGAAATCACGCGCGAACGGGCGTGGCCAAGGTTTATCAAACAGTTTATTTTGCATAATTTCTGAGCATAGGAATAATTGATAATATATTATATTACTCTTTATTGCATCAACGATCAATTCATCTAAAGGTGGTTTCAACAGAGTCTATTAGTTCTATCCCATGTGTCTATAAATATTTTTAATATAATTTATTATAAGTTAGTTTTTTTGGTTAAATAATATTGTGTGTAACCAGAATAATAGCTAACCCAATAATTTTTTTTTTTAATACAATCTAGTCCATTTCATTCTGCTTTCCTTCAATACCAACTCAGATATTGTGTGGTATATTCTGCTGTGAGTTAAATGCAGTATAAAGAAATAATTCTCAAAATTTTTCTCACAAGTATATTCTTATAAAAGCCTAATACGATAGAATATGGAAATCATGAATTATTCATTGTTCACTTGATATAAGTTATTAGGTGTAAGAATTTTAATATTCTTCTAAATGAGTGTTATTGCTTAATTTTCCATTAGTATCAATAATTCATCAATTTCTTTACTCATCGTGTTTCTTCTTTAGTAAGTTTTAGTGATAAATCTAAAGGCATCAAATGCGGACTTTTATGTCTTTTTACTTTCAGTTACCTATGTATGAAATATAAGTAAGGGGAAGTATTCCGATCGTCAAAAATTTCTTTTGTATATAATTATAAAAAATATGTTTTCAAATATCTTTTATTTATTCATCGTCTGAATATTTATTCTGAATATCTTTTATTTATTCAATTAATGGATTAATTCAACTCAGTTAAGGTATAGTCTTCCTATAAAAGTATGTATTAAAAAATTTTAGTCTATAAATAACAATTTTATAGTTTCAAAAAAAAATTTGATCGCATCCTGTAATTCCTTATTGATCAATTCTTTTTGGTATATTTTATATTACTTTTGTTGTATATCAGTTTATCAGTTCATTACTTTAAACGTTTATAAGAACTTAGATTAGACATTTTCCAATACTTTGCTCTTGTGCTTTAATGGTTGAGTTAATACTTGAATCTGTGAAGTTAAACATTGATTGAAAAAATTGTCCTGTTAAGATTAGTCTATTGCCCTATTCGTATATGTTACATATTATTTAAAATTGCTTGATAAATTAATTTGTTTATTTATTTAAAAGGTATTATAATTTTTTTTAAACTATTTATAAAAGTTATTAGAAAAGTATAGAATTCATGACATAACGTCTTGGCAATACAATTACACAAACACGAGGTCTGCGCAATAATAATTAAGAGATCCTTGAAGTTATCCCAACCGCAGGAGATCATTTGCGGTCTTATTAAGATATTTAATTCATTAATTGTCATTTAAGTAGCAGAGATCTATGGTTGTGCCTGGCTCAGTGACTCAGTAAGAAAAGCCTTCGATCTGTTTTATTTTGTCTTGGAGAGGGCAAAGGGTCAGAATTTGCGCAACGCTCACACAACCCACTTCTGTAGTTCAATTATAGCGATGAAGGCCAACCGAAATAAATAAATGGCTATTTGAGATGTTCGAGCTAACATAATTATTATAGAAATTTATTAGTAATTATTAAACAGGAATTTGGGTTTCAAAAAAAAAATCAACAGATCTAGGAAGAGGTACATACTTCGGTATTAAAAATTTATTACTCTTTCCTACACAGTTGATCAGTAATAAGAAAAAGGTTCTAACAATGTCTAGTTTTACAATAGATAACTACTATTCACGTATTTTTAACACATTATGAAAAAGTGGGATATTTCAGAGGAATATGAGTTGGTCTATTTTCAATTATTTCTGAGTGTACTACAAATTTTTGGTAAAATACATCTTGGAAAAAATCCATAATCAATACTATTTACTTTGTTTTTATAAAGTAGTGGTTAACATTAATTTTTAAATTATTTAATCAAAAATTTTAAATCAGGAACTATTCAACAATACAAAATTAATTATACTCATATTCCTCACCACTATCGTCTTCTTATAATTCTATCATTTTTTTTAGTAGTTCTTTTTGACGCTTCTTACCCTTAACATCAGAGACTGTCCGGGTATCACAAAACTGATAGCTCATCATTGTTATTTCCTTCTATCGAGGATTTTTATTTAATTATTTGTTTTTTTGTTTGTAGGCCTGTTCTTTTTTCCAGTTTGGATCTTTTCTTTAGTTTTGTTGAAGATGTAATACTTTTTTTAAACATATCTCTAGGAATATCGCAGATTTGTCTCCTTCTGTTCGATTTATTTTCCTGGTTTCCCCAGTTGTTCGATATAACCGAATGTTTTTAAAGCGCAATATCACTAAACTGAAGTTGTTTAAAGGCAGTTAACTTACAAATTGTCAATAACTGTAAACAATTGTTTGTGGTTTTGACAATATATATATATGCCTCCAGGATGCGTCAGATCCCAAAAGTGCCATAAACAACTTCGTCTTTAAATCTGTATTGTTACCAGAATCCATTAAAAAAAATACCCCATTCTATTAGAAATTTTGCACTGGTTATTGTTAAAAAATTAATATACTCAAAATATGTGTCTCTGTTATGGCTAAGCGAAAAATCGTTGAAATTAATTTGGTGAACATGAACATAGAACACACCGTATATAGGTTAAGTAAAAATGGACCAATTTGAAAGTATTAAAAAATATAGAATTCTACCTTTTTTAAAAGTAATTATTTTTCAAAGTTCAATTTTAGTGGAATTCACTATTAAAGCACCCAATAAAAATAATTTGATACCATTCTTCAGATCTAGATGGGGCTTAGCAGAAGAGTTGATTCTACTGCCATCATCATATGAAAACCGAATGTGGAGGCCGAGGGCATTAAATGGTCAAATAATATAAGAATAACTCAACCGCTCTTTTAAATTTCTAATAAAATATACTTAAATGCTTTTGGTTCTTTTTGGAGGAAGGGGAATGCAAATAGTTTAATGAATTTATAAATATAAAGCTGTAATTAAAGATTTTGTTTCCATATTAAACTTCTGCTTAGGGTTCGCTTGAACTGAATAACAATTCCTAAATAAAAAATGAGATAATGGTTCTCTGTAACCTTATTCGATAGTCACTGAATGAAACCAGTCATTCCCGTTACCAAACATGATTACGTTGAGTTTCATACAGGTTACAGGTTTCAAATTAATCTTTTTAAGCAGGGTCTTGCTGATTAACTTCTAACATAGATCTCTCAAAATTTTGATCTCGTGAGGTATTTCATGGGTTAATTACACTGTATGATATTTTTATTTCTGAGTACTTAACTATGAGGTAGTATATTAGTAATAGCTATTATTAGTAGTTAATTTTAGTGAAATGAATAATTTAAGTCTTTATTATTTTTTTTTTTTTTTTACATAATATTCAATAACCTTAAAGATAAAAAATGATGTAATGGTTTCAAAACTTTTGAAGAAAAATTTTGCGGCACTCTTGTCGAGCTAAAAAAAGCTGCCATAATTCTATCCTTGGAGTGGTTAAGTTCGTAGGAAAATATGAAAAAAAAGAAGAGAAAAATAAATGATGAAATGCACTGTATATTTGCTATTTTAATTTTAATTTTTGTACTATTTTGAGAAACTGGGGCATTTGCTTGCGGTACCCACTCTATTGTGATTCATATACGGCGTACTCCATACTGGAAAGCGCAATAACCTTTCATGAACAATAATTTGAGATATCTTTTATATTGTATATCATGGGTTTTTCATTTTAGAAATCCAAAATTGCTCATACTTTTATAACCACGAGAATGTTATTATTGAATTACAATTGAAGGTTTAATTATGTTTGTTGCTACAAACTGCCTCCCTAAAATCTGTTTTGTAATCGCGACCTTGTGCCCGCCAATTATTTCTCGAATCATAAAAACTGTAGAGAGTCGTTCCCATGGTTAGAGGCAAGTCTTGTTATTCTCTTTACAAAAAATGGGTTACTTTTATTTCCTTTCCGAACGATTCTATATTATAAGCTACTACTATTTAACTAATGTTTTTTACTAAATTTGAATTTTAACAAGTTAAATGTTACAAGTTGACATATCGCGTTACAATTACACAAACCCTGACTGCTATGGCCGTTTGTAGCCGAGCGAGATAAAGTGCCAACTTTAACTAGCTCGTAACTGCAGTGTCGTAAATTCGAGTCCGGCCTGTGGTGTCGACTTTTATTTCTGTGGCAGTCCACTAACAATAACTTATACTAACTAGACTAAAAATATTACCATCTTTTCACAGATTCAAATCCCATATCAAAGGTACTGCCTTTAGTGTCAGCTTTATTCCATTCTTTGAACCAGCTGTTATTCTTTACTTTAATACACTCAAAGCTTAAGTTTTTGGTATAAGACAATTATCATATTTTATAATTTGACATTATATAAATATCTATAATTACCTATTTAGCGAAAAGTTCATTATTTAATCTCGCGACTAAACATTTATTCCGCTTCACACTCAGCAATGACCCAATACAATTGTTTGCCTTGAACGTCGCCATGAATCATGCCGGTACTAGAAAGTGTTGTCTTGAACCCGGCTGTGAGTACGCCCTCCTGACCCGTAGCCCCCTTCACGTACCGCAAAGGAGACAATTTACTCACTTTGTAGATCCTCTTTAAATAATAGTCCTTCTGAAGGAGAGAGAGCCCCATCTAGCCTCCTGGATCACGCAACTATGATAATTACCTGCCAAGCTGAGGAGCGTGTCTTAAAAGGGAGAAATTGAATCTTCTTTGACAAAATTTCTACATCACTCCTCTTTTATGCGGTGTTGGTGGCAAAAGGAAGTCATGCTTTCTTTTATTTGTTTACTACCAATAAGAACCATATATGCTGACCAAGTACTAAAACTCAAGGATGTTACAAAAAAAAAGTAATCTATTGAAATTTTTGAAAGTTAGTGGATTTCTCGGTAGGTAATTAAATAGGGCGCTGAATATTATTTTTAGTATAAAAAAAAATTATAAACTATAAATCTTGGTTTAAGGATATAATACATTGTGCTATGTGTAATAGTAAGAAGGCTTCATTTAGAAGGCGATATTCTGTTTTAATGATAAATAGAAAAAAACATATTTAGGCAATTATATATATTGACAGAAAAAATTTAATCTATAGTCTAAATGGTAATTGTTAAAATGCGTTATTTGGTATATGAAATGTACTTTGAGATTTAAGCTTTTTTTTTATAACCGAGTTCAGCTACGATAACTAAATAAAAATAATAAGATAAGGGATTGATAAGTAATAGAAAATATACCTGGCAGACGGTATTGATCCCTGCAAGTATTGTGTATATAAACATTTAATATAATGTAAACAAAGTGTATATAAAGACATTTTTTCAATTCAATACTGATAATTTTTTTTTTTTTTACAAATGCCCTACTTTTTATTTTATTTGTATTGAGTCGTTTAGTTTATTTCAGCCGGTTGAACACTATCCCTTACGTTCCAAGTCACTGGGTGCTTGAAGGAAAGACTCTAGCTGATCGAGCTAGAAAATAAGCACTCGCATTCCTGGGACTGCGTAAAGTAATTTTAACTTCATCAGAAACAAGCAATCCCCTGGAAAAGGAAATTAGAGGTGAATAGCAATCTATTTGGAATGAAGAAAAAAATTAATTTAAACACTGGGATACCTTCAACCGTAAACGTCGTAGGGAGAAGGTCACACTGACTAAGAGGGGAATAAGTCACACGAGACTTACCCATTCCTACCTCATTACAAAACAAAAATTCAGTATTACAGTAGCAATATTAATTGTCATATTGCCTATTATATCTTTTAGGAATAGTCATACTTCACACCATACCTCAATAGTTTTGTATTGCACCCCGATATATAAACAACTCTTAGGGATTATAATATAACTTATGTTTCATTCAACCTCAAATTAACCCGAGTATGAAAACTGAGAAAACTGACCGAATGAGCAATCGTGTTCTAAAAGCTGATGCTAAATGTTTTTTTTAATTAAATTAATTTTGTATTCTACAAATCCTCACTTTTGGAATTCGGATTTATCGTTGGTGTAAAAAAAAAAAACTCCAACATTTATCAGAAATGGAACTTCATTAGCCACTCATCACACGTTTTTATTAAAATCGAATAGTTAATTGAATTAGAGATACAAAAACTAAGCAATGTAAAATTTTCATTTTTCAATTCATAGTCTTACTTCCAATTTTCAAAGAACATTTGAAGCCTACTTTTTTTTTTAGTGGTTTTTACGGAATCGTGAAAATCCGATTCGATAATCCCCCAAAACTTGTGTTACTAGTTTCATCTTCTCTACAATGTCCAGTACAGCTGCAAATGAAAACATAACGTGAATATCAAGTATTTTCTATTTCTTAATTTTTGTTTAACAAATTCCTTAAGTGTTTCTCTCCTGTAAGCCTGGTAGTATAACGTTTCACGCTTCCGAAACGTTTGAATCAAGATGTCCTCGAAGGACAAAAGCCGACCTGCGGCCTCACCCATTCTGCTGCGTCGGTTTACAGTTAGGCCTACATGGATTACTAGCGTGGAATCCTGAGTAAGGTGTGTACACGGTTTCGGTCCTGGAGCATGGCATATCTGGAATAGTTGGTGGCAAAGAGTTCTCCAAGGTTCATACCATGCTGCTTCTATGGATAACTGTAGTCTCATTTTTACCTCCTTAATTATAGTGTGCATAATTCTGTAGTGACATTGAGTTGATTGATTGGACATTCGAAGTATTTTTAGAAAAATATAGGTTACCCTGCGTTGTTAAAACTGAAATCGTAAATTGGCTACTAGCCAACTTCATTTAGGTTTGATCGACCAATTTTTTTTTTTCAACGAAATATTTTTTTTTTAATTTTAATTAATTTGGCAACAGTAATTGCTTTACATTTTGGAGAAAAAATGTTTTAAAACTTTAAAAAAATCTAAAATATCCGATTTTTGTGTGATATTTCATGAATCTAGGAGTAGACTTATCAACACAATTATGTTTTTCAGTTTCTCAGGAATTCTCAATTATTAACAATATGAATTACGTCTAAAAATAAATAAATATTACTCATTAAATACTACATGATTTTTCAAATATGTTTATCTCGCTTACAAATAAGATCTATAAGAAATATCTTTTGTACTTTTATTGATTGGAATATAGTTTCATAATGATATCAGAATATACTTTTTTGTAGTTACAAAATATTACTTCTTAATCATTTACAATCGTATGTTATAAAATGATTTTTGTTTTCACTACTCTTGGAAGGTTCAAATTAATATTTGATGGGGGGGGGGGGAGGATACTTATCATAAAGTAATTTCATTCTCACTTACCCGACACCAATTGTTCAAATGTCACTTAAATTTTCTTGACAAGTATACAATTTTTGTTATTCAAATAACTGTACATGGTTTCAATACAGACTGGCGTGTATATTCAGCGAAATTCCGTGTGGGAGTTGAAATCGATTCCATGCATAGAAATGATTACTATTTCGCTGAAGCCTTAAATAGTCCAGTAAGATCCATTCACATCGCCTTCATAAGATTATTTTGAAAGTTTAAAGCTATGCATAGGAAATCTTTTGTCACGAGGCTTGTTTCATTGAAATATTCATTGTATTCAAATGACAAATGAACAAGGCAAGACATTCTTCCTTCCAACAATACAATGTCATCTTTCGGAGGTGAGATCAGCTCGTCATGGATTTAAAATTTCATCTTAATTTCAGGGAAGGGGACCAACGGTTGGGCTAGATTGGGGGGAGGGGAGCGGGGCAAGGCGGGGTAGGACTATATACGATCTACAGAAAACTATGTCAGCTTCATATCAGTAGATACAAGATATCCCATTGTATTGGATTTTTGATACTTTCAGGATCTGTTGTTCGATTTACGTTGACAATTGTGCATTTCAACATACATAGTATGTATGTCACTAAATAAAATGTATTATACATCGATTCAATTTCTACAGTACAGTTTCAGTCTAGCCCTTACAGAACCTGAAAGTGTACTTGGAGACAAAAACCTCCTAAGCTTTGAGAAATCGTTCAAATTATGGAACGGTTAAAATAACCATTTTCACTCAAAATAATTTGAATGAGGATAAGCAACAGTGAAGGAGAGAATGACAAATACTTTTGATACTGTGTGGTACATTTGGAATTTGGACCCATAACTCTTTTGCGGGGATAGCAAATCGAGACCATTCTCATCATAAAATACGATTACCCGCTTTTGGTGCAAGCCGGAAAGATTTTTTATTTCAATTTATTACACAGTATAATACTACATCTAACAAATGTTCACGTCTATGAGTATATGATTTTAGTTTAATAGTTGGCAAAGGAAACCAAAAAGGTTTTTTATTTGTTTATTTTTACTCTTTCTCGTAAGAGATTAAAGTTGCCTTTCCCATATTTCCCCTATAATGTTATCCCGTTTCACGCTGCATTCCTAGTATGATTGTTCTAACTCTATTTTACGCTTAAAATAGTTTTAAGAAGTCATCAGTGCCAAGGAAAAGACTTTATGTCACAGTTCCCTAACTTTATACTTATTGTATGCATACATTTAAAAGTATAACATTCCTCACAATTGCTGAAGGACATATAAAATATATTTCTGGGTAAAGTAAAACAAGTTCAATCAAAGTTTGTAATAATACTAATGAACAGGGACCCGGACCAGGGCTCTCTGAGGGACCGATAAAAATTGACTCTAAAATCTATAATAAATAAAATTACTTCTATACACGAACTATACAACCTGTTTTGTTTTTTTATCGCTAATGCGGGCATATTTATCTTCCTTATTCTGTGGCTTAAAGTTGTTACTGCTATTAAACTCTATGGACACTAATTGTGTCTGATCTTGGGTGCAGTTTGCAATGGCCCCGGATCAGTTCTTTCAGAGTCACGACCCAGGCATTCACCAAAGTGAAAAGTGACGACGCAAAGGCCTCCACCTTAAAGTGGAGAGTTTACTTCTCCCCCGTTAAAAAGTGTTTTGTGGTTGGGAGTTCAACGGCGAGCTATTGTACTGTGACATATTCAATTATGAGATAATAATAAACGAAACTTTTGACACATTCTTGATTATCCATAATTAAGTAACTATTCATGTACCCCGCGTTGATAGTGGCCCATGATTCTTGTAAAAATTGTATTATTTTTAATTTGATTTACGCAGAGTTTAGGTTTAATTTTGAAGGACGGACCATTACAACTGTCTACGATTTACAGTGGGTGTAAAACTTTTGATTACGCTTACATGACATATAAAAATTATTTCTATAAAACATTTTGTGGAAAGATACTCTTTTGATAGTTTTCAATGTGATATTCCGCCCAACCATGATTTTTAAGAGTTGAGTAAATTGAGAAGTGAACCATTGTTATAATTTTAGTTGATTTTATTTATTAGTTAATATTGCACAAAGGACATTAAATTACAGGTATTATTATTATCTTCCAATAGTTTTGTTTTTAATTGTTTGTTAAATACTATAAATTATTGCCAACATATTGAAATTCGGTGTTTGCATAAAATTTAATTAAACGTTACCTAGCTTTGATTTATGTTTTTTAGAAGACTTTTCATTTGGATTCTTTCTTATCTAAACTAAAACTTTTTGTTTGGAAACTGATTAACACTATTACTGTACATATAATCACCGCTTTAGTATCATGTAGAACGACCATAGGATAGACTGAGTCGTACACAGGATTGTGTTTTTGTAGATACGGTTTTGCGAATGTGGTTTTTACCGTGTTATACGAAGAGGGTCACTATAGGGCAGATTATTATTTTATCGGGAATGAACCACCGGTTACTTTCGACCTTAATGTTATTACCTTCCTTATCATTAATATAAAAGTGTGGAAAGATAAACAAATAAAAAGTAATAATGATTATTAGAATATAATTGGAAGATTTCAAAAATAAAGCCACTAATATACAGGAAAGTAACTAATCCATAAAAGTTATCAATCAAAGTGGCAAATAAAGAATTATTTTGTTTTGTACCAGATATTTGTAGCTCTGATCATTATTTTAAGCAGTGTATGTACGTTCTGTATTTCGTACCGTTAATTGGTTAAATTAATAAAATATTTCAGTGGTATTAATTTTTTTTTTTTTAATAATTTCTTTTCCTTGTAGTAGATGAAACGTTTATTCTGTAGCCAAAAACCAATTCCCCATCTAAACCTAACTCACGATACATCATCTGGAAATCAAATTTTTAATAGAAAATATTAATATGCTGCAACAAGTAGGAAACTTATCCGTTCAAAAATGATTTTTCCACCTAGTTTTTTAAAAAAGTTAATTCCATACCTTTTTAACAGTTTTTTGGAGTTCCCAGCATTCTGCAGCTAATTTATAATTTTTTTTAAATTTCTTGTTCCCTTAATTTTTTAATATATATTGAGATAATATTAAAAAAAAAAAAAAAAAAGGTCCCACAAAGTTCTTCGGTACTGAGTAGATGTTCTTGATTTTCGGTATACTTAAAAAAGTTTGTAGTCTATATGGGCTCATTTTTCTGTCAGGAACTCGTTTGAGGTAAAATATATTAGGATATACCTGTCCCACGATGGTTTCCATCTTGATGGTACCAACTTAATTCCTGAACCAAATCATTTCAGGCAGCTGAATCCCGAAATCTACACGCGTGCTTATCATTACTTCCTTATTATTTTATATGAAAAGCCAAAAATGGATTTAAACAATTTGAAATCACTTCTTTTACACTTGCTATTAATGCCATAACTGTTTAAATCTGATACTCCGTTTAACGCATTTTCCCTGCAAAAGATTGGAAAAATATTATGTAAAGCTTTGAGCCATGGCGAAAGATGGCTTTTGTGGTGCCATAGTTCCTTTCAAATGCTTTCTTACAGAAGCCTCGGTTGCAGGATATTTGCATAAAGGACGCTTTGCAACGAGCACATGAACGGTCTTGGTATTCACGCCCAAATACCATAATGACCGTCTAATGAATAGAAGGGTAGAGAGTTTCCCAAGAGTGCTTTTTTCTCTTGTTTTTAACAACGCAGTAACCCTGCAATGAGTGACTTGATTTTCTATGCGTTCATTCTAGCAACATATTTGTGTAGTTTCGTGTTTTTTCCTTTCGTTACAGTTTTATTTATGTAGTAACATAATATATTTATAGAGAAACTGATTGCGGGCTAGGACGTGAGTCCCAGAGCACACTTAGTTCAGAAGGCTGTGGGTTCGAATCACACCTCGGTGAGTCTGAATTCATTTCGCGGTGGCCCTCAGAAATGATTCATGACATTCACACTCTGGAAAAAAAAATTATATTTACGTTAAGTATATGTGTTGTATTTGTTTCAGTGACAATAATAAGAAAGTGAGAAAAAAAAGTTTTATTTATGTATTCCCAGTCTTGTTTAACATTATTTTTATTATTAATTTCAAAACCATTTAAATGGTTGGTCGATGTGACAATCTTACGAAAGAAAATCATAACACAAAAAAGGCAATCCTCTTGGCTGGAACTGCCCCACTAAAACCCCCAGGAAGAGACGATTCTCTTTCACTTTTGAAATATTTACTTCAAACGGGAATAAGAGACTTGAGATAATTAAATCGAGCTAAGATAGTTAAAAATGAATGTTGTCTGAGGTAAGTTCAATTTGAATCTTTTAATCTGAATAACCTGTAACCTCATGAAATTCGCTATTGTTTCTGTGGAATCCATTTCGGATATTACTTGCGATAATTTAATTGTTGCACTGAGTATTCTAAGTTGGTTAGCGCATTTATGCAACCTTAGTACTATGCAGTGTTCTTATACTCGGCTAAAGACATGTTCTGACTCTACCGAAAACCAATATGGTCGTGGTATCTACCTTAAAGTCTGTAGACAACGATGCTTTTGATGTCTGATATAGTAACTATGCGATGACCAAAGTTCAAGGGAACTAGGCTGGAGAGAGCTGGAATGGCGCTGGATAAGACAATCACCGAGGTATTTCTACCTGGAGGGTCTCCGAAGGAGCATTCGCTCAGTATGTTCCCGGCGTCCTCAGCCTGGCATTAGTGATTCTTGTCTCGGAGAAGGCTGTCAGCACGGACTGTCAATTAGCTGCTATTGGTTCAATGTTTTGAAAATTCATTTGATAGCGTTAAAAGGCATTCTATGATATATTATCAGCTAAGCGCAGAGTTCCAATATTGACAATCTTAAAGTTAGAAATTGGATACTTAAGAACCGCCTATAATTTAATTTATAATATGAGTTAACAATAGTTTAACTCTTCCAAACTTCCACCTTTGTACTGTGAAACCGTTCACACTTTTAGCTGTTTAGAAAATATAATGCGGTACTAACCCGTCTAAAGATACCATGAAAAGGGTTTACCGCCTAGAGAGATATTTCTTGCAGATTTCATTTCACTATATTCCCCATCCTGGCTAACAATAATGCACATGAAGCTGGTTTGGGTACCGATATAGGAGAAATTAATGAAAATTAGTAGTAATGATGAGTATTATTTCTTAAAATCGTTAAAATTTTAAGGAAACCTCATAATTATGGGGTAAATTATTTATCGTATATCATCTTATATCTTATAATTTCACTACTCATTTTGTATTAATTCTAAATTGTGTAATATTTTTGATTGATTTAATAGACATATCTACTTAAAAGATAATTTTATTTGATAATTTTAACTAACTTTTATGTTTTTTGTTGTGTTGAAACTTGAAATAAACTTCATTTGCATCAATCACATTTTGATGTTTCGCGAATTCATGATATTTAATACCATTCTATGGTAAGAAAATCTTTCATAGCACATTGGGAGCATCTTTCAAGGTACCAGGTGGACGTTAAAACATACCGAATGGCACAAGTTGGACGAAAATGAATTTATAATTGTTCAAACATATTCGAATTACTGTTTATTGCCTTTAAATATAGTTTATGTATACTTCACTGCTCGTGAATGATAGCTATATTAAAACATTGGAAGCTTTTCAGCGATATTAAAACATTTGAAATTAGCAAAGTATACAGAAGTAATAATAAGATTCAAGTTAGTCTAAGAAATGTGCAAACAAAATCACGCTCCCTTGGATGTGAGACAAATTTCAACTTATTTGTACATTTGTTTTATGGTTTATTGGATTCATCAGTCTGGATAAGATGTTAGTTTTCTGTTTAAATTCTTTTAACCTATTTTATTTTCTTGTTAGTTCAATCTTCTATTAATATTTTCTTGTGTTTGAAAAATTATCTATTCATTTACTAACATAATGCAAGTTGTACAAATCAAAGCAATCGAAAGTTGTCTCAGTTTTAGGTGAATTTGTGGACGCGTTTTCCCAAACGTTAGTTGTTTCGTGTTGATATTACATGTTGTATTACATGTGAATAGTTTTATCTAATAATTTTTTTTTTCCGTTGGATAGAGGAGTTTTGTCTCATTCTGATGATAATAATTAAGTATACATTTGCTAGATTTGAAGCCAACAAATAGTCACACGAACATATTAAAACAAATATTATTACATTATCTTATGTTACTAATTCAAATTGACCATTTTTTTATACTTTAACATCTTTTGAATCATAAAATGTTGAAGTTGTATGGTTGATTAGCCTAGAGATGTATAAACGACTTTTTTATTTTTTTTTTTTGCTCCAGTGCTGATACTACAAATCATGATTTTGCGATACATTTTTCGTGATATACTAAAACGAAGTTTATTTTCAGTTTCAGAACTAGTTAAAATAATATTTCATACTAAATGAGAATAATTTCTTTGTTTTGTCACTATCAATTAGTTACCCTTATTTTCTGCTGTTTCATTACTCTCTCTATGAAGAGAAAATGGTATTTCCTTGGGGTTATAAGTGACTGAGAGGTAATTGATTTTCATGCTGAAATATTTGAAAAATAATACTATTAAATGCATTTAGTTTCTCCGTTTCTCTTTTATTATTATTAATATAAAATGTTTTAAGATGACGATAGTGCCTGAACAAGATTCGTACAACCTGAATATGAATTAGCTTCAATGGCCATTTTGTACTAAATTTTTCCTCCTTCCTTCCCATTTCTGGCATACGGGGTACGGCAGCAATGGGGATTAGGCATGCTGCTGCCTCCAATAATTTTCTTTATTTATGGGGTTCAACCGTGGTGCAGCCCAGCACTCGGGTGAGCTCCTTTTAGATGGGGCTGCACCTTATCCACCTGCATCTGTCCAGGGCACGCAGCCATCTCCAGCCCTTCTTGTCTTAGTCTGCATCTGCTTCTTCACCTTCATCTTCTTGTCTTGGTGGCTGGCCAGTTCCTGGGTCGAGCTCTTCCTAACGTAAAGTGTGTCAGGCCGATCACCTCCTTCCGCCCGTAGATGAATTCCCTGAAGAAGGGATAATTCTCCTCCTCCTTCAGACGAGGGAAGTCCGACTCGGCGAGAGCGAATATCCCGGTTTTCCTCAGCAACCTGGCACGAAGTCCTTCCATATGGTGCAATTTAACACTTCATGCTCCTGAACTATGGAATTCAAGAATATATGTACTTAAGATTCACTTCTTGTTTGCATAGCTTGTGAAGAAACAGCAAAATGGCATTGTTCAGAAATTAAATTATTTAGTGATTAATTTATTTTTTTCTGATAGACCCTTTTTTGTTTTAGCTATATTATACCTTCCCCTCTCTAGAGAAAATTTTTGGTCATATGTAAACGTGTTGCATTCTTCTTCTTTAAGCGCACGTGTTGTATATAGCTACTCCACTCCTTTACTGATCTCAGGTTAATAAATATTCAATTATACAACTCTTGTATCCCCTGTGGTTGCGTCATTATAATTATGTTGCTAGTAGTCGTATAGAAAGTCATTTAAATGAAATATAGATTATACTAGTGGACTACCAAGTGGTAGGGACGGACATAATGTTTTCTTACTAAATATAAGTGTGAGCTTATAGTAAGTATATAATATATACTATCATTATCGTTTTTTTTTTTCTTCATCTTCCTTTATTCTTTTTCGTTTTATTTGTCTTCAATAAAACTTATTTTAAACTAAAAATAAAATACTGTGTGAAGTTTTTTATGATGTTCCTTACATTCTATAAATATTTTATTACATTTGCTCCCTCGCTAACTTCGGATTTGCGCAAAGTTACTCATTACTACTAGTATCAATTTCATCAGACTCCTTCCTCTACTTTCTTCGCTTACACCTACATGTTAGGTACCAACAATTGGATGAATGTTAGGGGTTCGCATTCATATGTCTCTTAGGTTTTTTTTGTTTTTTTTAATAGATAGATTTATTTATTGATAGATATTACAATCTGCCACACAGTTGTGGGCAATAGGTAATATTGATAAATGATCACATACATACTAAAATAAAAAAATAAATAAAATAAAAAAATAATAATAAAAAAAAGACTCTTAAAATATATACAAACAAAAGGATAGACAAATGAACATAATCAGACTATCTGTATGAAAAATAAATAAATAAAATAACATAATGATAAAATAATATATACAATCTCTTAGGTTTTAGCAACGGCTCACCACGAAGATTGTAACAAGTCCAATCCTTGGTAATAATAATGGACACATTTCGATGATAATTTTTTTAAAAATTTTATAGTGAATTTAGCTACCTTTCAAATGATTTATCTTTATTAATTCATAGTTAGCTTATGGAGAAAACAGTAGCTAATCAGTAGATTGAAAATGTGAATATGTATTGAATCACAGTTCAACTTTTTTTTAAGTGATTGCATAATTATGTAATAGTAGATATTATATTAAAAGACGATAATTATTGTAAATTATTACATTTTAATGTTTAAATTAAATAATTGATATATTATTGTAGTAACTTTGGGGTGGTTAGTAACTGTGATATATTTAAATGAAGATATATTCAATTTATACTTTGTAATCCTGGAGGTGAATAGAAAAAAAACCACAGCATTAAAACGTGAGCGTACGTTTTACGATCCTTCATAGAAACTCATGTTTTATTTTTTTCTCCCATTCCTTTGTTCCACTTACGTTAATAAACGTTCTCCAATGGTTGCGTATTGTTGTAACAAAAGAATAACCTTTAAAATTACCACCATGAGGTCGCTCGTCAACATTCTTCCAGGAGATGGCCTTGAAGTGCTAACTATGGACCTGGATTACTTTACCGAGAACTACCGTCGATTACTGATTGATCTTTTATCTCAACGATATTAAATTACGAAACATCGTGAAGAAACCAGTCCATGGTATTCTCTTCGAATCATCAGATGAACGGCTTCTTCTTTCGGTGGCGATAATAGAATACTTTCCATCTTGTCTGCCAATTGAATTCCGTGGCCAACATTCGACCGATAAAACGAACTTCTCCGTTATCTTCGTGTGCCTTTGAGTTCGGTCACGGACTTGGATCTCACTCGCACAATTCCGTTGTTTGGTAACTTTTCACACCTTCAAAGAATAACTTCCAATCTAAACAAAAATTAGAATGAACATGTTAGATTGCGAACCTCTATTATCCGTGCCCTATATTTCTTAACTGTTGGATCTAGAAAGCCCTCTATATCTTTTTATTCTCCTTTCTAGTTTTTATCTTTTTATTGCTCCGATTAACGATATTCTTGAAAATGACAAATGTTGCATATAATTCTTTCAGCTGCCTTCTTCTTCACTCCTTCTTTAAATGCATTAATTGATGCAATAAACCTACCTTGACTACAATGACTATTTATTTCCCAAGTGTTTCGCACATTGAATTTTGTTCTTGAATCCTATTAGGTCGTGACTCAGATCTTTAGTCTTAGCTGTTTAATATTATTTCATAATAGATCTTAAGGAATGTCTTCAGCACTTTAGTATCCGACTTTTAACTACTGCGAAATTCACTACGCTGGATTAAAAAATCTAACCTTGGCATTCCAAACGGTTTCTCTGTTTATGAAATAACCAAATCAATATACAGACAAGTGACTGTTGAAACATGAGTTTAAACATTTTCTGAAATAAATGATAATTGAATGTCTTTTATGATGAAGAAAAGGATATAAAAATTATATAACTACCTGTAATAATTTGCCTGAGAAGATAATAAGAGAATGTTAAACAACTGAAAATGTATTGGAAAGATAAAAATCATTCAAACTATGTCCAAATGAAGATTTATTGATGTGAGAGGGAGAAATATACTTTTTACGAATACAAGGGCATTTCTTTGTGTGGACATCTATTCTTCTAGTTCGGTATTGTTATTCCTCATTCTTATTTGCTCCTAGATTCCATTATTACCCGAATGGGCTATTAAGATTATAAGCTTCATGAAAAGGTTTTTTAAGATAACAATGGAATGTTGGTAAACACCTCTGGCTTGCGTTATCGCTAGTAGTGCCAGTCTTTTTATGGTGTAACTGAAGAAGTTACAATGCAGTTTATAATCTGCTTATACTTCTTGGATTGGTCATTTCAAATTGTTGACCGAACCAAAAAATATGATTTCCATTAATAAATCAGTAATCAAACAGCTATCGTACCTGACTGCTGCTGCCTTGTTTTGGATTGCAAGGATTATCTGGGGATCTTCGGCAGCACAATCTTCAGCATTTTTCTGTTTGGGATGAGAACTTCATGAAGAAGATTTCTGTATTACGCATTATCGCTATATCCTTTACCCACATACTAATAGTGGTTCTCAGGAGTGCCGCAAGCAATGCTAGTTTCTTAAAATATTACAAAAAAAAAAAGATAAATTAAAATAGCAAATTTCAGCAATCAATTTGCACTGTTTTTTCTTCTTTTCCAACATATTACCTGTTCTAAGGATAATGGTGCCATAATGTTTTTTGGCTCAACCAGGGTGCCGTGAAATTATTTTAGCCTGAATTAATTTTAGTATTAGAAGGGTACCGTGGTGAAAAAAGTTTGAGAACCGCTGATCGCCTAGTAAGATATTGGTCTCCTTACTATACCTTCGTCTCCATTTATCTCCATCCTTTAAAAAAAGTGTTATAACCTGTCTTCAATTTTAAACTCAAAGATTATTATTTTTTTCCCTTTATATTAATACTGATCTTATGCAATGTGTTAAAGGATCTGTTAATCATCATTTGCTACCTAAAGGTAAATCGGATTGTTTCTTTCTGACCTGATTTTGGAGGTATAATAAGGATCATTCTTTTAAAGATTCATCCTGCCTGCTTCAAATAGCTTCTATTCAACATTTTTCGCATTATCAAGGAATATTTTAAAATATTTGTTATTTATTTTTATGATTAATTAATTGTACAATTGTTTTTTTATGATTAATTTGATGTACTATTATCCTAACTGACCTTTCTATTTTTTTTTTTTGTTTGTTACAGCCTCAAGTCTTTTCTGTCACATCACCAAATGGAGTCAAGAGGCGGCAGGACCTGGGACAGCTGGGGATAGATGATATGATACAGCTGAAGTAAGTAGAAGTCAAATATTAAGATTAATTTTATAAAGGGGCTATGGCACTACTCAGAGGAATTGTTAAATGAAGGGCTCCCACTAAAAAGCTTACAATCGCGAAATTTAACAAAATGATTTTACAGTGTAAAAATCTTCTTTTAAAACTGATATGTATAGTGTTCGTGATAAATCAGTCCTTATTCCTCAACGAAAGATCCTATGTGCCACTATTGAAGTTTATCGTTTATTTAGAAAAAACCTTTTTACATATCCTGTGACGACCTTAGAAAAATTAATTATTTTTTCTGCCGTTATGCAGAGTTGGGTAAAAATTAGTACGACTAAAACTACTGCTGGAACCAATGTTTATTTATTAATACAATCATGACTTTTATTTTATAATTCAAATTAAATCTTACGACACAGAAGGAAATGTATAAACCTTGGAATTAGTCCAACATAATATAATATAAATAAAAATCATTAAATGTGATAGTTGAGTACTCATTTACTCAGTTATATTAAAGTTTATTTATCTTGAGACCCAAGCTGAGCGATGAATCCTTCGGTGTTACATGCGTCAGAGAAGTAACCTTCGAATCCCAAAATTAATCTCCTCAATTATTTGTTTTTATTTTTTAATCTTTTAATAAACTCTTGCGACAGAAAGTAATTGTACAAACCTTGACATTAGTCCAACTCATCGCTTTCTAACAATAACAAATGCATTAGTTTCCTACGTTGAGATTAGTTCTAATCATATACTTTTCAATTTTCAGTGACCTCAACGAAGCTTCATTACTATGGAATCTGAAGATACGATACGACAAGGAATTAATATATGTAAGTGTGACATGCTTAATTAGAAATTAAATATTTCTGTATTCTAATCATTTATTTATAATTCATAAATAGTTAATATTTAAGATGATAATAATTAATAGTTTTAAGATGATATATTCTTAATGTTGGCCATTTTGGAAGAAATACTTTATATAACCATGCTGCCTAAATACATCGGGTTGCTACATTACACAGCATACTAATCAATCCGTGATCGGACATATATAAATTATATATAATTACATGGTATAATAAAATAGAAAAAAAAAACAGTTTCTTTTCCCCACAGTCTCCTTTACAATAAATTCCAGTCTATACAATAAATACAAATATTTCAATTCATTTATTTTTTCTTTCCCTTTCTTTTCCTTCAATTCTACGATTTCACAATTTTTATTTCACCTGATCGACAAATTCACTCTCCCAAATTCATTAAATTAGAATTTCGTGAATGGTAAGTATTTCGTCCTATCTAGTCTCACTTTATTTTAAAATTTACTTACAAAATTATTGTAGAATCGATTTACTTATTTCGACAATTGCTGAGAAGTTAATCAGTGTACAAATGAAATTTTACGAAAGAGTTTCAAAAGGGTGAAAGAATAGAACATACGAATTTGATGTCTATTGGCGGTGCCGGTTCCAATCCGGCCTGGAGTGTTGACTATTTTCATTGCGTGGCGGTCCCACAAAATGAAAAACTTTGACCCCAACCATGCTTAGGCAGCATAGGACTTCAAATGGGAGTCTTGGCCCAAAAAAAAAATAATAGAACCAATGCTGGACACTTTTTTTTAAATATCAAAATAATAAACAATATAAATTGTATAATCTAAACGAATCGATTAAAAAAATAAATAAATATATGTTTATAAGAAAAAAAGTGAAACAGAAGCATGGGTATCCTAGTCACAAAAACGGCCAGGTGCACTATGATTTTTTTTTAGGAGATCGAGAGAACTTTTTTTTTAAATATGTTATTAAAATTGAATGTATAACAAAATTTGATTTTGGTATATTACATCAAAAATTTATTATTTAAAAATTATTTAACAACAAATGTTGTCCGACCACATAGCAATATGTATAGGTCCAGAAATATTAGTTTGTAACACTTTTAATTGTTCCGGTGTTGTAGATGCTGCAACGGCTTCTAAGCTATAACTATACAATTTTGAAATTATTTCTAGAAAGTTAACTACAGATTTAATTTGTATCATAAAGAAAAAATACAAAATGAACTAAAATAACAAGACAAAAATTGAAATATAGGTAATTTTATAATGGAAACTTATGATAGAATGATAATCATGATATATATCTCAAATTCAAAGAAACCAACTATAACTATACAATTTTGAAATTATTTCTATAAATACAACTAAAGATTTAATTTGTATGATAAAGAAAAAATACAAAATAGAACTAAAATAACAAGACGAAAATTGAAATATAGGTAATTTGATAAAGGAAACTAATGATAGAATGATAATCATGATATATATCACAAATTCAAAGAAACTAAACAACACAAAAAATGAAAGTAGATACTTTAATGCACTAATTAAAACTTCCATTAATTATTTCTCCATAATCTAAAAAGGAATAGTAAAATGTAATGAAAGGTTTGGTGCCGTTTTTCGGGGTCACATGGTCCGAATACTGCAGTGTAACACTTCACATTGACTCCACTGGACGTGGCCGTGTTTGTAACTATGCACTTGTGGGGCTGCACGTTTTTTTTTTGTAAAGAAGTCACGTATTTGAAAGCATTTTTAACGTGTATGTATCATATTTTTGTTTTGTTTTTTCGAAAGAGCTTTTGTATTGCATATATAATGAAACCATCTGATGGAAACAATGTCTAACTCGGTGAAAAAAATAAACCTGCCCTTGTTCGTAACAGAACTGCTCATATAAAAAAAAACAAAAAAAAAAAACCTTAAACCAACTTTTCCTGATATTAATTGAGCCAATCTTTTACTTCGATTTATTATATTTCTAGAAGAGTAAATTGAATAAGCTTTTGAATTATAGCACTTTAATGTAAATATAAAAAGGATCAAATCGGTATTATGTTACAAAAAAAAATAATAAGAATACTTTTAAAGTTTTGTGTATTAACTATAAATAAATAAAATAAAAATATGAATTGTTTATCAAACCGTTAAACGATCGTGTGGTACCTGTTGCGGTAAATTTTGTTGAAAAAGCTTTTAGTCATTCCCCGCTACTTACAGAAGCGTGGCTAATCTTTCTTTCTTATTCTCATAATAATCTCGTGGCGTGTATCTATTCTTTACTTTTTTTTATCTCTCTTAAGATCGTAATAGCTGCCATGTATATTCAGACCATATACATGTATATACTGACGCCGCGCCTTACTAAATGCAAACATAACAAAAATAATTGAACATCGATGGTAACTATAGGTTGATAGTCAAATATTGATGTTACCAATAAATCTTTATATTAACATTGTTGTTTTATTAGTTTTCGGTAAGTGAATTTTAGATATTTTTATATATGATTTATTTTGTCAATTATTCAAAAAAGTTTTAATTTCATTTCCGTGAATATCTAATAAAGGATATAGTGTTTTTTAAAAAATAATTATGCAGAACTAATACGAAATAAGTTTATTACCATACAATTGTCACCACAAGAGTAGTATAGACTAATTTCAAAAATTTTAAATATTGATTTTGTTTTCTAAATAATGAGATGATACTTAGATACACCTTCCAATTAAATCATTTAATTGATGAAAATTCCCTCTTCATTCCAAATATTACAATACTATTTTTGCAAAATATAGGAAGTAAAATTTTAAATCACTTTATTTAAATGAATATATGTAAAAAAACAATTATTTTCAAACATAAATGAAAATATTAAATAATAAAAAAACATATGTATGTGCTTAAAAGTATTTCCATAAAAGATAAATTCAATATCTGTACAACTCTCTCTCTTATTTGGAAAATGAATGTTGTTAAACAAAAGTGATTATCATTGGATCTGGGAAAACTATACTAAATATTTATATCTGTAGAATAAAAACTCCATTGTTAATACAAATTTAGACTAATTTATCTTTATACCTCTTATTGTAATTTTATCTTTTTATGATTAAGTAATCAAAGTTTAATATTATTAGATACAATTTGGGATTGCTCATACTGACAATAAAATGCCATTTACTTTATCCGAATTCAGCATACCTGTCTCTTGCTTTTTGTTAAGTGGACTAGAACGTCATCAATTAAAGTAATGAACAATAATAGAATAGTTTAACGGAAGAAGCAAAACATTGACATTCTGATTAAACAAAAGTTCAAGCTTAATAATCTATGGTAGCATTAGTGCTTAATGGGTTAATATGTTATCTAATTTATTGTAGAAATCTGTTATTTGCATATAGCAAAGGTAGATTGCTAGAGATCCTCCAAAATTGCTGCTCTATAACGCACATCCGTTTATTTTAACGTTAGAACTAAATATCAAAGAATTGAAACTTTAAAGTTTTTTACAGTTTGAAGTGATACCTAACTTGAAGCTAACTTAAGATGTGTGCTGGTTGCTGTTGTGTTGAGCTTTTAGTTCTTTTTTTTTTTTAACGTTTATATTTAAGAGTGTTGTAATAACTTATTGGAGAAAGAGAGAGGGGGTTAAAATCTAGTATTTTCCAACTTTTCGGATTATAAGCATTTTAGTATAATAACCCCTTTAAATAAAGTTTCATTACTGAATCGGAGTTTGAAGTAGATTCTCAAATTTTCTAACCTTTCGGGTTTTCAAATTATCGGGGATGAATGGCACCTACCTCCAACGCAGACTACGTACAGTAGGATGTTTTTTAAATTCTTAGCGGCCTGAACTATCCTCTCAGTTTTATTGTTTAAAATATCGTGTCTTATTGAGCTATTTATAAACAATTAATGTGTATATTGGATTTTCTTTTTATTCTTATAGAAATTAATGTGTAATGCTAAAGGCAATTTCCATATAGAACCTATAAAATGAGCAATGAGTACAAATGCATTCGTCAAAAACTCCGCTTATTTAAATTACAAGCTCTATTTTGTATTTCTTCATTCGAATCAAAGTCAATTTCTTGAATAATTTGTACTTTATTTTTAACAATGTGCAAAACGTGTAATTTTTTAGATATTTGCTCAAATATAACGTGTAACACATATTGGTCTTGTATTTTTCAAGCACGTGATATTACCCTTTTTCTTTTGATCAGTTCCTTCAATTTTGAGAGAAATAAAGGTCGAGAGAGAAGGAAAGGTTAAAGCAAATTGACGTCACTGATGATAATGAAATATTCGGTAATGGCTATTTAAAAGGTAAAACTGTTTAATTAAGTTATTAGTTTAACTACAAATATTAGTTTTTAATAAAAGTTATTGTTAGTATTAAAAACGGTTTTATCCACGGATCAAAAATGCATTTATTATTATTGCGAAAAGATGAACCGATCGTAAACAATTAAGGCGTGGAAACCAGTGCATTCTGCTAAAAGCGGAAGTTAGCAAAATGAAATAACTATGATCGTCAACGGACATTTCTGCGATTTAGTTAATCAAATGTTAGTTTTCCCAAATGAAGTAGAATTGGGGAAACCATGGCTGAAACTGAAGTGTAATACTGAGATAAGATCATGCCAGATAATGTGGTCTGGATTTAGTCACATCTAATAATACTTTCTTGAAGAAGAAATTTGATTTCTTTTGACATAAAAATTAGATTTGTGACTGCATAGTTTACAAACAAATCCTCCACAGCAACAAACCAGCAGCCAATAAAAATTCAGAAACGACGTGCCAGGACATGTATTTAAGTATTAAGTTTTTTAGGTTTAGATTAAGTATATTTCAAAACGCCTAATACGACATAATTAAAAACTCAGAAACTCCTTAAAATGTAGGAAACTACAGAAGAAGGAGACAGTGTCGAAATCGAAATATATATTTAAGTAAGTAAAAAAATCTTTCTGAAATAGAGGTTATGGGGAAAAGACCACAGTTTAGTTCTAATTTTACGCCTATGAAACTATCATCGATATTGAACAATTATGAATATTAAAAGGTCAGGAATGTGTCTTTGGAAAATTAACTTATATAATATGGTCTGGAATAAAAAAAGTTTCGTTAATTTCTTTCATTTTAATTTTTAATTTCAATATTAGATAACGCATTTGCTATATTGCTATACTTCCCAACGAGTCCCAGATTTGTATATATATACATAAATGTTTATAGAAGTTGTTCTGACACTCGCCAGCCGCTTTGCATTCAACTGAAACTGACTGGTCAAATGAGTTCACTATCCAACAATAGTGCCCGTTCAGTTACGGAACCTTGACTCGCAATACAACTGTGATTGTTGTACACAATGTTGTCCCTAATTCCGTTCTTCCTCCATTCATATCTATTAATTGCCACAACTGCCTCATCAAAGTTAAATTTTATTTTCGTTAATTCGATACAACCTTGTTCTGCATTTAAGTGCTTAGACATCTTCTTTAAAACATATTTAAATCTTCTCGAAATTTTCTATTTTCCGTTAATAATTTTCACAATTTAGGTTTATTATGGCAATTATGTGATTGTGGTTATTTAACATTCCTTACCACTCTGACTTAAAAATTATGGATAAATTTGTGTATTCCGTAAAGGTGAGATTCAATCCGAACTTAAGAAAGTAGTGGAAAGCTTGCAGGCCAGGAAATCGCAGTATGACAAACATGCTTATTTGATAGTTACATGAAACCATTTTGTTTTAAAGTACAATGAGAGCTGTTGAGTAACAGCTTCTTACTTATTGTTAATATGTAATTATTACATAAAAGGAGTTCATACTCCCCTCAATATCTAGGTTTGTTTTTTTTCTATGAGTTTTATTTAATAATTTTCATCATGAAATCGAGATCACCTTATATACTTGGCTGATTATAAAATGTATTTCTAAATGTTATTATAAGACAATGGGTACACAACTGAAGTTCTATCCTTATGAAACGAACTTAAAAATGAGAGAAACTTTACACAATTACACCAATCTCCAATCAGCTGTCTGCTGTTTCAACAGTCATGCTAGTTATCGGATACTCCTCGCGATTTTTCACTGGATTTGATAACTTTTTTTTTTCGTCTTTATGTATAGCTGGGTGTGAAGGATAGATATCTATACATGTATACATATGGATTTGATAACTGACTGCAGTTTCAAGGATTTGTAGTTTTAGGTTCTACTTTTTTCAGTGGGATGGGAAGACCTCACAGAGGCAGAATATCAGCAAATTCTACAAGAATTTGGTCCTTCTCTTAATAGTCATATTGTTTAATTATAGTTTTTGTTGCATAAATATTGAAAAATTGCATTTAATAAAAATGAAATCTCAAAACTGCTTTTTATATAAAGTATCTACTTTGTGAGAAATAAATTAATTTCACTTACCTTACCTTATGTAACCTTATAAATTTCACAGGTCTCAGTTTATCTTGAGATAGTTACAAAAGAGCATTTGTAGCAAGTTTTTCATAAAAGATAAATTAAATTTATTTTCATGTCAGTATTATTTTTCAGTTAGTATTTTTCTCATTTTTGAATAAGACGTTTATTTACTACTCGACCTTTAGCTAATATAATGTTTTGTTTTATTTTTATTATTTTTCAGACTTACACTGGAAGCATTCTTGTGGCTGTGAACCCTTACAGAATGTACGATATGTATGGACTTAATATGGTGAAGAAGTATGAAGGGCAAATTTTAGGAACGTTACCACCGTTAGTATTTAATATTTTCCCACATCTCAAATTTTTATCTATATGTGAAATTTTAAGAGATTATAATATATAAATATTAAAGATTAAATTTTGTTGATAATTCTATATCAATTAAATAAAGGTATTCCTATAGAAGCTTCTTAATAATCAAATGTTTCACTGATTAAATTGTTTATTTTGCCCAGGCACCTTTTTGCAATTGGGTCAGCAGCATACTCGGCAATGTCCCGTGGCAATCAAGTTGTTATAATTTCTGGAGAGTCCGGTTCTGGCAAGACTGAGTCTACCAAACTTGTCATGCAGTATTTGGCCGCTGTCAACAGAGCACCTTCCAACTTGATAACTGAGCAAGTCTTGGAAGCTTCACCTCTTCTGGAAAGTTTTGGCAATGCCAAGACTGCCAGGAATGATAACTCTTCTAGGTTTGGAAAATTCCTCGAAGTACACTTCAAAGAGTGAGTCATTATTATATTACTTTTCTCTACACTATTTAATATTAAAATCACTAATTAATTGAAAATTATTGGCATTATTAAATATGGGCATTGATGATCAAAGTAATATGATTTGTTCATTTAGATCATAAAATTATATAACACAAATGCTTCTATTTACAGTGGTGTGATTCTGGGAGGAAAGGTCACTGAATATCTTTTAGAAAAATCACGTATTGTGACTCAAGCTCCAGAGGAGAGGAACTACCATGTTTTTTATGAACTTTTAGCTGGTCTAACCGAAGAAACAAAATTAAAGTATGGTCTTCTTTCTGCTGACAAATATTTCTATCTCAACCAGGTATTTTCTATTATACAGTTAATGTCATTGTTGGAATAATGAATGGTTTGGACTCTCCTCTCAACATAGTACTTTGCTTTATCATAGGGAGAAAGTTGTGAAATAGATGGAAGGAATGACTCAGATGGCTTTCAATCACTAATGTCAGCAATGCAAGTGCTTGACTTTACATCAGAAGAACAAGATACCATTTTCAGGATACTTGCCTCCGGTATTAATGATTTATTTAAATTTTGTAATAATTTAATAAATTGCCCAATTTAATTTTTATCTTTATCAAATTTAGGTTTTATTGTGAAAGTCTTTGTTATTATAGTTTTCAGAAAAACTTTTTATTTTTAATTGCAGAACAACTTTTACTTTTTTTCATTTTAGAAAATAATTTTTATATTGCAAGCTGTTATTAGTTATGTTGACTGTGATAATATGATCAAGATAACTATTTAGTTTTGTATAAGATAAGATAAATTATGATAAAAAATAAATTTAAATATCAATTTTGTAAATCAGTTATGTCTATTGAAATTAATAGCAATTTGTCTTCCAATAAATATCATCAAATTCAAAGGTTTTTTTTCTTGTTTTGTTTGCGGATGTCAATGTTCTTCCCAAGCTATGAACCAGGACTACCAAAGGCCAAAGTGATTTTATTTGTTGGTTTACTTCACATACCTTTTTTTATTTTAATTCATTTTGACTATGTCCATTACAAAATTTTCTTTATTGCCTTTATTATTTGTCTTCATATTCTATCTAGGTAATACTTTTGTGTCTTTAATTGTTTATGTTTTTCTTTACAGTACTTCATTTAGGGAATGTATATTTTCATCGTAAACAGCTTAAGCATGGTCAAGAAGGAGTGGAAATTGGTTCTGATGCTGAAATCCGCTGGGCTGGACACTTACTTCAGATCAGTGTTGATGGAATCAAAATGGCTCTTACAACGAAAACCACTGTTAGTTTTGATTATCTTTTTTTTTTTTTAATCCATCTGTTTTTTATAAATATGTTATGAAGAAAATTACATTTTTTGTCTTCAGGAAGCGAGAAATGAAAGACTATTAACAGCTTTGACAATTGATCAAGCCCTGGATGCTCGTGATGCATTTGCCAAAGCTCTCTATAGTTCTCTCTTTGCTTGGCTGGTAGCTCGGACTAATCATATTGTATATAAAGGAACCAAAAGAACCACTGCTATTTCTATTTTAGATATTTTTGGTTTTGAAGATTTTAAGGTAATTAACTCTTTCACTACATGCTTCAAAACTACAATGATAGTTCATGGTAATATTTACTTTATTTTATATATGTTCAATAGGAAAACAGCTTTGAACAACTTTGCATTAATTATGCTAATGAACACTTGCAATGCTATTTTAACAAGCACATATTTAAGTTGGAACAGCAGGAATACGCCAAAGAAAAAATACAGTGGCAAAATATAACCTATACGGTAAGGTTTACACCATTTATGTAAATTTATTTTGAAAAATTACCATTGTAGTATCTCTTGTACATGTTTTTTTTTTGTTTTTTTTTTTACTTTCTTTGAATGTTTTATATAGGCTGAAACTTCATTCAATTCATCTATTATCAAATTGATCTATTATTTTTATCAATTTGTAACTGAGCTGAATACTCTAATATATATTTCTATTATTTAATATTATGTTTTTTTAATTTAATTTGTTCAACACTTATTTTGATGATATATGATATGGTGTTATTATTATAATTCTTTTTATAGGATAATCTACCAGTGATTCATCTGTTATCGAAGAAACCAGTTGGAATTTTGCATCTTTTAGATGATGAATCAAATTTTCCTCGTGCCTCGGATGTTTCATTTCTTGAGAAGTGCCATTATAATCATGCTCTTAATGAGTTATACTCTCGACCTAGGTTGAATGGCCCAGAGTTTGGAGTTAAACATTTTGCAGGCAATGTTTGGTATAATGTTGAGGGCTTCCTGGACAAGAATAGGGATACATTAAGGACTGATGTTGTTGATTTGCTTATTTCTAGTTCGCTCCCTGTAAGTTTACAACATATGTATATATTTTTATTTTTTAGTTACAGTACTTAACACGGATTATATTATCATTACATAATAAATATGGAACCAATCAATTACTTCTTTACATTTTCAGATGGTGAGCAAAATGTTTGAAGCTGTTCGAAGTTCACAAGAAACGAATAAAACTTTAAATAAATCTAATGGAAGGTTTGTAACCATGAAGCCTAGGACACCAACTGTTGCTGCTAGATTTCATGATTCTCTCCAAAATCTAATGGACACCATGTCCAAGTAATTATAATAATATTCTAATATTATTAAAACTATTTATATTAATACAATTACATTAATTAACTACATTTAAATAAACGCTTATAAAATGCCAAGCTTCTTGTTTTAATGTGTGATTTAATCATGCTTTGTGATTCCAGGTGTAACCCATGGTTTGTTAGATGTATAAAACCAAACAACGAAAAAGCTGCAATGAAATTCGATATGCCTACAGTTTTAGAACAACTTCGCTACACTGGTATGCTTGAAACTATACGTATTCGTAAAAATGGATATCCTATTCGAATGAAATTTCTTGAATTTGCTCAGCGGTACAGGTACCTGTTAAAAAAAAGACTTCCAGTTCGATCTACACCTACAAGGTAAATTTAATGTTTTAATATTAACATTTACTTGATAGTAGTATGATTTTAGTTTTTTTATCTCTGAACTAAATCAGTGTTATCTACCTTCTCACACTATTTTACAAAATACTATGTATTGGCATGTTATGTTAAAATATAATATTAAAACATTCAGACAAAAATAAATTTAATTACCTACAATATGTTTCATGAACAAATTAATTTATCGCACAATTTATTTTATTTACTTCAGGGAAATATGTAGTATGATGCTAGTACCATATCAAGGTGAATATCAACTTGGAGTATCTAGAGTGTTTATGAGAGAGAGCTTAGAAAGAAAGTTGGAACGGGAAAGAGCAGAAATTCTTAACAAGGCAGCTGTAACAGTGCAATGTGCTATAAGAGGTAGTTAATGAAATATTAATTACTATAAATAAATATTTGGCAGAGGGACAAGTTGATAAGAAAATATAAATGATTATGCTTGCCTGCATTTCATGATTCCAATTTAATTTCGGGATAAATTATAGCTTAAAATTAACTATTGTTGTCTACTTCTAAAAGAATAATCTTTGAAAAAAATCGTTTTGAAATTTATTTTTATAACAGATAGAGATTGGCATTTAATAGAGCTGGTAATAATACCAACGTTCATACCTTCCATGGATCATCACTCTAAAATTTAAAACTTTCTCCCTGTTGTGTTGTGACTCAATATGAAAATGACTTCTTATTGTTACATGATTATCGTTTTGAAATATAAACAATTAAATGTGCTTACTTCTACTTATATCTACTATATTTATACTTTCTTTCTAATAGGGCACTTAGCTAGACGGAGGTATCAAGGCCAAAAGAAAAGTGCTGTTATAATTCAATCTGCTGTCAGAGGTTGGATTTCTAGAAAAAAATATGTAACTGTCCGAAATGGTATTATTAAAGCACAGGCTATTCACAGAGGAAATCTTCAGCGCAAGAGATATCAACAACTTAAGGTTTTATTTTTAATTAATTTATTTATAATTTAATTTAGAAAATAATACAGCATAAAGTAATTTAGATATGTTGTGTTTAGCACCAGAATAAACAATTTTAAAATATACTCTATAAAATTTGGAGAGAGATATAGTGGTCTTCTGACTGCTTAGTATTATTATTCCATTTTCACAGAAAATTTTTGATCCTGTTCAGGAATCCCATAGAGTTTTGATATAGAAACTGTTTTTCAAAGCATAATATGATGACAATCAGTAACAATACTCTTTTCTTTTTTTTTATATTCTGTCATACACTTCGAAAACTATTTATAGAGCTAAGAGAACTCATCCACATAATATTTACAGAGATAAATAGATCAAATGATTGCAAAATAATATGTAGAAAAAAATATCTGTGCGTACGAGGGTGGCTTGAAAAGTTCTTGGAATGTACTAGGAAGAAGTGTCTTACTTCGGTAGAACTGCTTTTATTTTTCAACATAGTCTCCCTAATGCATTTGGTCCAGTGATGTTCCAATGCCTTGATCCCAACTCGAAAATGAGATTCCTCCAGGCCTGCAAAATACCTCTCCAATTTGGCTGTCAGTTTTTCCGTTGTAGGAAATCTCCGTCCATCTAGGAAAATTTTCAGCTTGGGAAAGAGTTGAAAGTCTGATGGTGGCAAATCAGGTGAATAAGGTGGATGTGGCAACAATTTGTACCTCAGTTCATGAAGTTTTGCCATGGCAATAGCACTCGTGTGCAGGTGGGGGTTGTCCTGATGAAAGATGATTTTTTTCCTTGCCAAACCAAGCCTTTTTTCATGTTTCTTTTCCTGTAGTTGGTCTAAGAGGTTTGCATAGTATTGCCCCATAATTGTTTGGCCAGTAGGAAGATAATCTATCAGCAGAATGCCTTTTACATCCCAGAAAACTGAGGAAATGACCTTTCTGGCCAAACGTACTGCCTTTGCTTTCTTTGGTGGTGGTGACTCATCATGTTTCCACTGCTTTGACTGCTGTTTTATCTCTGGGGTATAGTAGTGGACCCAAGCTTCATCTGTAGTCACAAACCGGCACAAAAAATCTTGTTGGTTGCGCTGAAAACGGGCTAGATTTTGTTTGGACATTCCAATCTGGTGTTTATAGTCTAATGATTCTTCGGTTAAAATGTGATATACCCGTTCAGATGACATCCCTAAAGCTTCACCAATCGCACGCACTTTCATTCGATGATCTTCCATGACCTTTTTATGCACTTTTGCAATAAATTCTGGAGTCATAGCACTTTTTGGCCATCCACTACGCGGATCATCATCTAAGCTCTCCCGACGAAATTTAAACTCACTGGTCCACTTGGCAATAGGTGAATATCAGCAGAGTCCCCCAGTGTGTTCTGAAAGTCAGCATGAATTTCCTTTGCTTTCATACCTTTCTTTACAAAGTACTTAATCACTGCTCGAATCTCAGTTTTTCCATTGCGCGGAAACCTCGTTGCTCTAGCACTGACATCTAGCGGTGATTCCGAGAACTTTTCAGACCATCCTTGTATATATTAAATTTTAAAAAATAATGAAAGAATAATAAACTAAAATAACATCTTAAACTCATTCATTCCTTTATAAAATATTTACATTCAGTCTGGAGATCTGAACCAGGCTTGTACTCCCAATTGTGAAGGAAATACCACAACTCACAATATTATTAGTAACTATCACAATTCTTAGTAGATTCACGACAATCCAAAATCTAGTGTATTTGTATTGTATTTTGCTGTCATGATGGTCAAATGCATTTATGTGAGGCTCAATATCATATTTGGATTGTGATGAGGTGGATTCTTCCCTTGGTCAATTTGTTTAAAAAATATTATCTGGCAAAATGAATTCGGGAACTCTCACTTTGTTTTGAAAATAGTGGCTACCTTTGGCCTTCTTATCAAAATAGTATTTCTCCTTGTACTTTCTGGAGCCTAAGGAATGGGGTGGTGGGGGGTTTAAAAAATTATAATTGTAATTATTTCTGTTATTTAATTTGATCTTTTTATCATCGCAGGAGGAACTGAAAAGAAGAGCTGAGTTGGCCAAGGAGAGAGCTAAACTGAAGGCACAAAGAGAACAGGAGGAGAAAGAGGAAAAGGAAAGAGTCTCAAGAGCTGTTGCTGGTGTGACACATTTAGATATTCCAGCCGAGTTGGCATTTGTCTTCAATAAAATTGATGGTTACTATTTTTTTATTTTGATATCTAATAATTTTTTTATGTATATATGTATCTTATATTCTTTCTTCATCTGCTTCTGTATATGTGCAACTAATTAATTATCAAAAATTGTTCCTTTTTGAACTCATTCTTATGCACTCAGTTGTGATACTTTAGCATTTATTATTCCTCATCAGATATTTTCAACTATAATATTAAATTAACATTCATTTACTTATTATATATTACTATTATTACTTATTAGATAATACCAACAATTACTTATTTGTTTTTTAATCTTTTTTTATATATGTGTATATGCAATACATATATTTCTTTTTCAGATTGGACACCAGTTCACTCTGAAAGACAGTTGGTTAAGGTTGTTGGACATGTAGTTGAGCCTGAAGAAAATAACACTCTGCCTCAGGATATTGACCAGCATCCATTTTCAAAATTTACTAATATATATTTTAAGGTTTACTATTTTATTCTTAATGTTTCTTTCATTTTAAATAAAATAAAATCAATAGTAATTTAATTATCAACTTTAATTTTCAGTCTCATGTGTGGGGAATGAAACGTGAACCTATCAAAACACCATTACTTACAAAAGCTTTAGATTCTGACTTTGCTGAATCCTTAGCTATTTTTAAACTCATACTAAGGTTCATGAATGATGAGTCTTTAAATGGTAAAAAAGAACAAGCTTTGGCAGATTATATTGCCTATAAGGTGAGAATATATTCTAAAATCATAATATTAACATTCTTTTATATTTATTTTTTTAAAACTAACTATCCTTTTGGAATACTTTTCATATTTATTTTTCAAGGGCTTGATAATTTTTCCTCTATCATAATGCACCTCCTTCAAGATTACAACTTTACTTTCTGCAGTCTGTCAAACATTATTTATAGAGAAATTCATATGAGATTCATTTCATATAATAAACAACAACTTAATATGTTATTAATGAATCTGATTAGTAAAGTCCAAGATTGTATTGTGTAATATATGTTTAATTTTAAAATATTTATCAGATTCATATGTGTCACTACATTCTACTTTGTGAAAATCCTACACTCTAGGGTCTCTCAAATGAAAAACTAAGGGATGAAATTTTGTGCCAACTTGTTAATCAGACATGGCGGAATGATGTTGCTGCAAATAATGAAAGAGGCTGGTTGTTAATGGCAAATTGTCTGTCAGTTTTTCCTCCATCTCCAACACTTTACAAATTTTTGCTCAAGTATGTATCATTAATGTATTTTTACATCAATTTTTTTAAATTAAAATCCATATCCTTACTTTTTTTCTTTTTCTTGTTAGGTATGTTTCAGATCATGGTCACAATGGCTACAAATACGTATGTCAAACAAAGCTTCTAGAATCTCATGGTCAGTGGCAAAGAACTTATACACCTTCTTTGTTAGAATGGAGAGCAAATAGAAAAAGAGTCAATATGGCTTTACAGTTGCATTTCTCTGATGGTTTGTAAATTTTATTGTTTATTTATTTTTTTTAAATAAATCATTCATAAAACCAATTTATCATATCGATCAAGTTTCTAAATTATATGAAACTGCTTTCATTTGCTAACTATAATTCCATTATTATAGCTTAATATTAAGA
>NW_027116547.1:464808-506641 GCF_000696795.3 Halyomorpha halys | reverse complement strand
TGAATTAAAATTAAGTTCTAATTGATTTTAAATTAAGTTATAAAGTTGAGTTATTATAAATTAATGTTTAATTATTTAAATTTAAATTTAATTGTTATTACTTGATTTATTTTTTTTTTTTTTTGCTGTGTCCCTGTTGTAATTCTGAAATCTTGTTTTTTTTCAAAAAATTGTTTTATGAAATACTAGATGGCTAAGGCAGTTTTATAACACATCAAGACCTTCTCCCTCTCTTTTTATGAGGTTGCATAGCGATTAATTTTCAGATTATGGGGCCTATGGCCCATGCTATGAACACTTTCAGGTTAGGATCTCCTCTTCTTACCTTTTCATAATGAGCCAATAAAGTAAATCTCTGAGTGCTGCTGATGACCAGCTGATAGTTGTGTCCATACACCACTAACCACTGCGGATCCACGTTACTTGTACCTCCTTCGTCATTTGTCACCCAGCCATGTCCTCTAGAGTTATTGTTTACTGTTGACTCTCTTGAACATGCATTTCTTGTCTTAAGAGAGGGTTACTGAATTCCACTTTACATCGCTATGAAATAACAGATGGTATCAATAAAAGAATGGCCAATATTCCTTTTTTTCTTTCTTACGAAGTTAACTGCATGATGTAAAAGTCACTGTTTATTGTAACTTATATTTAAATAAAGCTAGTGCTGTTATTCAGTATTATATTACTAAGTAGTATAAATATATTTTAATAGTAAGTTTAATTTGTAATAAAACAAGTCACTTTAAAAATATAATTGTGTTTATAAGGAAACATGTTCATTACTAGTTGTTTATTGGACTTTTAGCATAACAAATTAATACTATCCAGTAAATTAGACTGAACTGAAAAATTGCTCAATTGTGTTAACTTACTGGCCAGGGCAAAGTAACAGTAATTGTTTATAGTATCATACCAATATATTTAAGGATCCTCATTAATATATCAATATTAGCCTGAATAATCTGGGCTAACTTGATATAAATGTTACAGTTTTATTTTATGAATTAATTAGAAAAATAATTATTTTAAAAATTTGTCTAATTTAATCTACTATTTTGCTTTTATTTTTATCAAATCTTTATTTTTTTATTTTTTTTAGGTGAATCTGTCATGACTGCTGTTGATTCTTGGACAAGATGTGAATCTTTGTGTAGGCAGGCTCTAGCCGAAAGGTCTATATCAGAAAATTCAGGATGGACAGTTTCTGTAGATGATTCTGAATGCTCAGGTTTAGATTATATTTTTGATGCAATTACTGTTATGGAGTTACCTCCAGCTTTTCCAACAGTCAAAAGCATGCCAACCATTACATCAAAGGTAAATAACCTCTTGAATTGTTTATTTTCTGTTCATTCAATGTCATGTTTAATTTTGATGAAGTTCAAGACTGATTATTGAAGAAATAATGATTATATAAAAATCTTTTAATTATTTCTTAGTCTTTACTTATAGATAAATAAGTCTGAATTAACATTTACAATCTAATTAATTTCTTCTAATAATAATAATGTTATACAGGAAGCTGAACCATTGCCTGCTGCAAGGAGACCATCAGTACCACCTCCACAACCTCCTAGTGTACCTGTAAGTGAAAAAATTCTTTGAATAAAAATAAAATTTAAATAATCAGTATTGAAATAAATATTTGTTGTTTTAATCTGTCTTTGGCTAAGAATTCAAGCTTTATTATCAATTTCAGGTTGTGCCAAAAGTACGTTCCGTTTCACGAGATCACACAACTGAGTCCGGACTATCAAGGAAATCTGCCCTAAACGATAGATACTTTGATAAGCCTGGCCGCTCTCGATCTTTAGACAATCTCTTATCTCCTGTAAGTATGGTATATACTAAACATTAACTCAAGGAATGTTTTTTAGTATTTTAGAATTATTAAATTATTCTTTTACTGTAAATATGTACATAACATTTCTGAGAATAGCATTTTACCAAATGAAAACTTCAAAATTTGTATGATTATTTTTGTGTCCTTATGTAATAACAAATTTTTAATTTGCATTATTATTTTAATAATTTTCTGTGTTTTAATCATAACAAATAACTAATATTTGACAAATCTCTCTTTTTAACTTCTTCTTTATTTAAATCTGGTTTTGCCATAAATATTGCTAAGATGATGACTGACTCAAAAATTAAGTATACTTTATATTATCAGCTATTCTACTTGAGTTCCCAATAAACATAACAGGTATTAGGGAATTGGTTTAATCAGTCTTTTTAATTAATTCTTCATCATTGCTTAAAAATTGTTTTAAACGGCAGAATTATTTATTAATTTCCTGTTATTTCAGCATGAATCCAATTTTAATAACTTTTATATTGTATTGGCAGTATTTATGGTATATCTGGATATTTCTTACCTCTGCTGAAAAATGACTTAAATGTCTACCTACCCTATGGTGAAATGAAATCAGGTGTAAAATACTTTTTTTATTTTAATGACAGTTCCTAACAGCTAGCAAAAGTTACCTTTGGGATTAAGAAAAGGCATAAAAATTATTGATTTATGTTTTACAATTTAGATATAAGGTGTCAAAGAGCGTATGAACTGTGTTTTTTTTTTCTTAAAAATACAAATACATAACATACAAAAAAAAATATCCTTAGAAAGATAAATAAAATAAATTTTTGGTTTGTAATCTATTTTATTGTATTAAAAATATATAATTAAATTATGTATATAAATAATTGACCGTATAATTTAAAATAACGAAGAAGATGGTCAGAGTTGCGGTCAAAAAAAGAACAAAAATAGTTTCCTAACCATTTTTGTTCTTTTTTGACCACAACTCTGACCATCTTCTTCATTATATAATTAAATGTTATAAAAGAATAATTAAGTTCTATAATTTTTATACTTGATAAAAATTACAAATCTATCTTTTCTATGTAGTTAGGTGGTTTTAATTTCTCTATTTATTCAATTTGCAGTTTAAATTACAATAAAGTTCTTAAAATGAGCAAAAAAACTTCAAATTAATTGTATCATCTGGAGTGATATTTTTCTATTTAATCTTTGAAATTCTTAAAATATGGAGATGTTCAGGGTTGCAGTCAAAAAGAACAAAATAGCTTTCAACTATTTATTATCCGACATTTCCCCCCTCTTTGTAGGACTTCATCTTGAACAGCCCTGATGAAGCCCTACAAAGTGGGGCGAAATGGTGGATAATAAATAGTTGAAAGCTATTTTGTTCTTTTTGACTGCAACCCTGACCCTCTTCTTCATATTTTAAATTATATGGCTAACTATTTATTTATATATATATATATATTGAAATTCTTGTTTTAACTCGGTCTTTTCTTCATATCATATCAAAGATAGAAAATCACATTTTGGAGGATGAAAATCGTAGGCTGCATCATATTTATCTATTCATAATTGAAGGAGGTTAAAATATTATTACATGGTAACTTCTCAAAACTTCTCACTTCACTTGGTGTGTGTGTGTGCATCATGAATGTTTTCAATAATTGAATCAATTTGTTCAGCACAATAAAGCTTTATAAATGTCAGGTGAAAATTTCATTTTAGTATGAAATATAAACATTTGCTTTAAATTAAAAAAAAGTACATTGCTGTCTTGAACGATGGTCCAAATAGTCACATGTTCAAAAAATGCAGTAAAAAATTTAACTCTAATGAAAGTTTATATAATTTTTTATTGTTATTTATATATCACTGTGTTACAGTTTTTCTGCCTTGAGCCAAAATTGTGTAAAAAAATTATTTATCAAAAAGTCAATACGAATAGTTGTCAAATTAGATGATCATTGGGCCTCAGGGCTCCTCAAAACCTTTTCCAAATTTTTCAATGTTTACATATTATATTTTAAGTGGTAATCAGCAACTTTTGTATACATAATATAGATAGTAGAAATAAATACTTGTTTTTTCTGCCTATTTCACTGTTTACCTCACTAAATTTCTAGGAAAACTTTTTAAATAGGACTCCTGAATGGATCAAAGCCTCATAAATAGCAGTTTAAAAAAAAAAAAAATACTATTAGGATATCTACCACTAACAAAATTTTGTAATTTTGTTACAACAAAAATTAATAATTTTTTTGTCATAGCAGACTTTTGTTGTTTTTAAGTTTTCCGGGAATCACATGAAATACCTATAGGAAAGCACATGCTTTTAATTTTGTTTATTTTAGAATTTCAACTTATGTTCTTTTTCCCTGAAATTTTTAAAATGCTTTTTCATTTATTACAAAATGAAATTATGTTTTCTAACGGTGTTTTCGATGTTCATAAGATAAATAAAGCTTATGAATTTGTAAGGGTAAAATTATTTCCTTGAAATTATATTTATATTTTAAAATGTGATCAGGTTTCTTCTGTCTTTGAATCTCAGTGTTTTAATCATGTTTTCCCACTGAATGCCACAGTGTTTTCTTCTATAATAAATTTTTTTGAGTTCTAACTGCTTCCAGGAATATTTAAATCAGAATTAATTATAATTTAAAATTCCACTCCTGATTACTATAATAGATGAAAGACTGCAACACCAATAGTTAATGTTTGAAATAGATAGTAGCTTAGTCAATGACCTGCTTTTGTTGCATTTCTGCCTGCTAAATATTTCTTATTTCAATTGAAAATAGATTTTAAAGTTGCTTTCAAAGAATTTGAATGCCAGTGTTATTACTAGCAAGCTCAGCATTTGTCCAGTTCAGGGTTTCTGTTGTGAAAAGTTGAACTGAAATCTTCGGTTTTATTTCTTGAAATTTGTAAATAATAAGGAGGTATGCCGCGGTGTGTAGGTTCATGAGAGTATGATATATGAAGACCTGATGAGTGTACGGGAGGAAAATGTGGAAGAGGAAGAGGAACTAGATGAAGAGGAGGATGAGTTGGAGGATGAGGAGGATGATGAAGATCTGGTAGATCAATTTGAAGACGAAGGTGAAGAACATCCCGAACTTCACCTTCAGCAGGTATTTTAAGAACGGAAAGGCAGCAGGTTTTTGTAGTAGGGTGTTAGGTAGGAGGTAATTTGAGGCTCATATGTGGATATTCAGTAACTGTAATGTGGATTTATGGGGCTAAAAGTTGAGCTTAAAATCCAAGTCTTTATGCTAGGTAACTTTGCATCCTAACCTTTAACATTTTGGTGAGGAGTAATCATTCTTAATCCCAATTAACTGATCTTGTTAATGATTTACTAATATATGCAATAATAAATAACATTTAAAGGATAATTAATATAATGCTTTAATATTGAAGGATACGAGCCAAATATGCTATAACATTATACTTTAAAAGATTTAGCTGACAACATTAATTAATGTTAATTGTTTGCCTAATATTATTCTTTGTTTTAGGTGTTCTTTAGGTTTACTATTTTTTTTTAAATAATAGAATTAATGTTTTTCAGATTCTAATGCTGGCCTGACATTATTTGATTCTTATTTTACAGTAACTTATAAAGTTACTTACTTCATCCGAATACTCATTCTAAATATTTATTTATTTAAATATAAGGATTTATTGATATGGTTTCATATCTATTGCTATTTTTTTTTCTTTTTGTTAATATGTTTTATTTATGGAATAATTTTTAAATAAAGGTATTTGAAGCTATTACTAATTCATTTCTTTCACTCCAAGTTGAATAAATTCAATCGTTTCTCTTTTACCATTTTATATTGTTCATTGATAATATTTATCATAAAATTAACACTTGTTTTGATTTCTCATTTATTTCCTTATGTTATGATTTATAATAACTTCTTTATTAATAATAAATAATGATATTTGGAATATTTGGGCTTCGAAATTGATATAAAATAATGAATTTAAAGATTTGATCTAAATTTGTCTCTTCAATCCTTCTACTATAAGGTGTACTAACAAAATATTGCATGCGAACTTTAACAATTGACAGGATGTAATCTTTTATTTCTGAAAAAAAATCTTAGGGATACTAAAGTATAATATTGTCAGTCTATATTTATAATTATAAAAAAAAATATTAGGTTTCTGATTTCTTGTTTTAACATTGCAGGTAGTTATTAATAAGCCATCATCCAAGTTAGAAACCTTAGGTTTGAGCCATTCTCGCCTTAATGACCGATATCATTCAATGGAAAGAATAGAAGAAAGAGATCCTGTTAATCTAGACACGATGGAGCAAATTGATGCAATAGAAGATAACGATAAGTCTGAAGAGGACAACTTGGAATCAGTTAGTCAACGTGGAGGAGATAGAAAATACAGTTTGACAGGGTAAGTCATGTTTGTGGACATGCATCAATTAAAAAAAGCAAAACTCTCTAAGTGCAGGTAACAAGCTGGTAGTCAAAATTTAAAATAATTTATTGTTTAATTATATCTTATTTTTCTAATAATATAGCATAATAATTACTGTTATAATTATTTGTTGATGTATAGCCATGTTTCTTACTTTTCATTTCTTCTAATTTCAGTATACAATATTATATGTAATATATAATTATTTGAAAAATATAAGAAACATCGCTATTAATATGTTTTATTGTATACAATAACTAAAAATCTTTGTTATATACATACATGTATTCCTTTGGCCATATTTGAATCGGCCTGAGACAGAATATTTATTTTCTACATAAAGTTGATAACTGACTCTTTGATGTTGGGTGTGGGTGTGACTGACCACATAATCTCCATGTATAACCGCTGATCTGTTTCATAAAACAGTATTTCCTTATGAAATACTCAAACTAAGATCCTTCCTGAGTTGTCATCTCACAGGTGTATGTTTGTCTCTATATAAATTATTTTAAGTATCAGCAAATGTCAAACTACGAATAAATTACTTCATATGTACATTTTTTAAATCCTAAAAAGTATTAATTTTTCATATTATCATTGTTCTAGGGCCTCATCTGATGTTTTGGTATCTGATAATCAATTAGAGTTTGAATTCCCAGAACTTACCTCTAGGAGTGAAGATGATAAAGGAAGCTATATTCGTGGCCATCCGAGGTATCTAACATCTATTATTGGGTCATATTTTGCTGGAATATTGATTAAAAACCTAATCACTTCCAATGATTATTTTTCAGATTCATTAAATCCCAGTACACAGGAAAAAGAGCAGCTCCGGGATCACATTCAAGTAGAGCCCATATTGAAACACGATTTAGCGATAAATCTGAACTTAAAAGTTCTGCTATGTCTGATACAAGTGAAGCTCCTTCTCTGGGTATGTTTTTCCATTTGTGCCATTGATATTTCATTGAAACAACATGGTGTCATATGTGAGCTCTCTTACAGAAATCATATAATTTCTTTTCTGATAATATACTTATTGAACTCCCTAGTGTATTAACTCCTACGAGAATATCTTATAATTCAATTATATTCACATTATGTTTAGAATATATATAAGTCATCATTCTTTTATCCCTCTCTTCCTTTGTTTCCTGCAACCTAAGATATCCTATAGAGTATAAAATTCAGAAATGAAATACTCTTTGAAACTTTCTGAGGTTACAAATGAAGTCTAAGTTTATTGATTTTTATCTCAGCTTCACATGTAAGAAGAGTAAGGGTGCCTTCCCAAGCTAGTGATGTGGACCAATTCCTTGATGACCTTTTCAATCCAGTTCTAGATGGATTATCAGATGCACGGTCGATTGCACCCTCCACAAAAGGAGGGACAATTAGGTAATGCTTTGTACTTTATTTTATAGATTGCTTCCATTTAAATAATAGTTTTTTTTTTTTTATAATTATGATAAACATCACAAGCTTTTAATTTTTTGTTATCTAGATCTCAAGATGATTTTCTTAATGATATTTACGATCCACTATTTAAAGATTCTCAAATGGACTCATCCAAACTTTCTCAGTCAATTAAAGGTGGAGGAAAAGGTGTTGGAGGTGTAGGAACCCAGCAGGTTTGTTCATACTATTGTTAGAGTTATTAAATAGAATAAATAATTATCCAATGATACAAAACGTTTTCTTATATACGTTTCTTGTATAGTTAAAGTCAGTTTTATTTTAATTTTATTTATTTATATTTTTATTATTGTCAATTTCTTCTTTCCTCCATTTATCTATATATTTTATATTTGTTTGTAGTTTAATCATCATAACCATTAGTTTAGTATCTAAAATTCTGTGAAAATTATCTTTTCTAAAATACATATTTTTATGTATAACAAAACACACATTCATTGAAATTTGAAACATATCATAACTCCATGTGCATTATTGATGTTTTATCCTGTTCTACCTTTAAAATTGTCCATATATTCAACTTTTCTATTATTATTTTGGGTATAGAGATTTTTATTTACACTGATATAGTACATCTTTTATTGTTTATGACTGCAATTCGTAATGAAGTATCTACTTCTCTGAAGAAAAGGCTTTCCTTCGAAATCAATCTCATTATCTCCTGAAGTTCTTATTTCAAGGGTGACCTCTGAATACATAATATTGTGATTCCTTGGTAATTGTTTTACATATTGCTGCTTTGCTTGAATAGTGGCACAACTGGCTAAAAAATGTTTTGATTTTATTTAGAATTGGCCTATTTTCAAAAATTGTATCATAGACTGATAACTTTCTTTACTGAGGTAACATTACAGACTTTCCTAAGCTCTAAAGCTATTAGAGTTATCAAAAATTAACTCCAGCCTATTGTAAAATCTACAGAATATGTCAAACTCAAAATAGAAAACAAATGTTTTACCAGATGTGCCGCCATTATAGCAAAGCATGTCTTTTCTACTTATCCCTACACCTGCTCCCCATACTCTCTACATGGGTTATTGACATCTTTCAGATATTTCTATTTCTTCTCCTGTAAACTTTCTTATATTCAAGGGAGATAACCATAAATCTTTTTTACCAATTAAGTGTGAGACCACAATATAAAATCTAGATCCCAATTCCTCCTTAATTCATAAATCTTTATCGGTTACCTTCATTGCAGAGGTCAGTAACCATCACTATACTAATTATTACCTTCATATGAATTTTTTTAGGTCATAAGATACTGTCAAGTGTCTGTTTTATATATATATGTATCATCTAAAATCTTCAGTTTAGGTTAATGTAACATTACTAATATTTACTTTTTTACATTTTACTTGTAGAATACTACACCAAGTCAAACTCCAAATGGCTTCAATCTTAATCCAATGGTTGGTTCACCTCCTCCAGTACTTCCAGGGATGGCACCTCTTATAATGTCACCACTTCCAGTTTTCAGCCCTACTGGCCCTCAAAGTAATTCACTATTTCTAATATAAAAATATTTCACATTTTTATTACTTATTTTATATTGTTCCTGATTTATTATTGGTTATTTGATGTTATATATTATTATTTATTAGCTAATGGAGGACCTAATTCTTCTTTTCCTGGAGGCTTTTCATTAGATGCTGCTTCAATGAGTAGTTTCATGCCAGTCCCTATTTATAACATGCAAGGTAAGCATTTTTTAAGTTACACGTTATCTAATTTCAAATAATGTAGACTATTATATTTATATTATATTCATATTTAAATAGATAATGATCAACTTTATTTCTAATGCTAGGTTTAAGCCTGCCATCTCAAGGAAACACCAATGACCCGAACGTTTTGGCTTACCAAGCTAATTTACAGAGAGCATTTTTACAGTCTGCAATGGCACAGAATATACAAATTCAGCAACAACTTTTAGCTCAGAACCAAGCCCTCCAACAGTTACTTCAGCAACAACAACAGACACCAACTGTTAGTTTGCATATATTAAAAGATAGTTTTATTGTTAATATTATTATTCTTAATTAATTTTAGCCTTTAAGTCTATACATATTGAAAAATGAACTGAACTGGATATAAAATATGCTAGGCGTTCAAGTTCGAAATAGTCAAACTTTGAGCTAAGAAACCTTCATTTAGAATTTATTTTACATTGTATGTTTTTCCACATCATTTTACATACTCATCATCAAAATAATCTTTAGATTCACTTGCTGGAGTTGTACGAGTACCTTATTTTAAAAAAGCTAGGTATAATAATTCAGTGTTTATTGTTGCTACAATGATTCTGATTAACCCACTCCAGAGGGTGTTAGATTTTCTGTTTTACAATCTTCTTTTCAATCCTGAGTCACTGAAAAATAGGAAAAATTTTAACTGAACCATAATTAACTTTTACTAAATTACTAAAAAATTCAATTTTCTTTTGTTTAGTCAAAATATAAAAGTAAAACAGTGCCTAATTTTTTCTCTGAAGAAAGGTCAAGGAGTACCAAAATACCTTCAAATTTTACAAAACATTTTTCATTAATTATACTTTCTATTGGCTCATCCAGATTTGAAAGTAATATAGTTGGGATAAACAATTATGATTGAGTCTTTGAAAATTTGCCTCAAATTGATAAAGCAAGAGAAGGGAATAAATTCATTATTGGATACAAGTAGGATACTTTGTTGTTTTTGGTTTCATCTTGGAAATAAAATTATCCTTTTGAATTATATAAAAAATGACATGGTTTTTCCTAATTTTAATACTTTTTGCAATTCTCAATTAAAAAAAAAAAAAAGAAAAACTTGGTTAAAGGTGGTGGTTTTCTTGATTTTGAATGATATAATTGATTATCTTAGGTTAGACATTTAGAACTGTGACACTCTTTATATTATTAAAATTTGATCCTGACTTAATAAATAAATGTTTTTAAATAATGTAATTACAATGCCTTGTCACTCTCTCTCTCTCTCACAGACATATTATTACACACTTTCTTGATATGTTCTTAAAGTGATTTCAATTTTAATCTGAAGCACAATTTGTTTTAGCAAAATGGTACCATGGAAACCTCTGCCCAGTGGTCAGGATCTCCTCCCAAATCAAGATCAACTCCATTGACTACAAAGGCACAAGTAATTCAATTATTTTACTTATTTATATCTGGTAATATGGAATCAGAAATATTATTATAATAATCAATTTTTAGTCTATGAGGGTTAATTGATGAATTATTTTGAGGGACTTTGTAATTTTATTGTTTGGTTAAACATTTATATATTAAAAGAAAAATATATTCAAAATTCTTTCTATCTTTTTATAAATTTATTTCAGTAAACCTAATTTTCTGTCCCGACATAATATTACCTTGAATATGATCCTTCATCCATAGCACATGTTTTTGAATGTTCAAGAAGCCATGAACTGCCAGAGGATGCTGATTGCTTTCCACGCCTGGTGGTTATATAATAATTTCCATATAATTAATCTTTGGAAACGTCATAGTAATAAATGTATAAATTTGTATATCATTAATTTTTATTAAGAATTGTGAATTGTTAAAAAGAAAAAGGTTTTCACAAACTTATGTAAGCAACTATTGTGTATAGTAATTTGCTTTATAAGTTTCACAAAAATGTTCTTACCTTGGAAAAAAAGAAAAAGAAAACAGGTAAAATGTTAACTTTTTCAAGTTTTAACGTTAAAATTAATATGTGCTTGAAACTGTATTTGACATAATTAATATATGATGCAAATTACAATTGAAATTCATACAAAATATGTTTTTAGCACTAATTGTAATTTAAAAATCACTTGATGGATATTAGCTAACAGAATTTTACACAATCTATTTAGTAATATTCTTAATGCTAGAAAAATTGTTTAATGAAATTTTTAATGATAATGAATTACTATATTTATTACTCAGTAATATATTTAGATTTATAGATTCCTTGTAAGTATGTTAAACCTATCTAAACAAAGATTGTAACATGTAGGGAAGAAAAGCATTCATTTCTAATTTGTTATTTTTTATACATATATATAATCAGTAATTGTTATCTTGATTTATAACTAATTGTTATACATCTTAAATTTGACTTAACCATTTAATGTAAGAGCATGTAAATGTAAATTTTAACGCCTCTGACCATGGAAGTGTGATGGTCAATTATCCATACCCTGATGTTTACTTGTTTGTTTAGGTTCACCGATCCAGTTCACCGGCCCAGCAGCAAGCCTTTACTACTGTACTGTCAGAATTGAAAACCAGGAAACCATCACAGGAAACACCGAACAAGGTAACTATCCCTCTCGTATGCCTCAGTGATTTAGGAGCTCAACGACTGAATGGTTGTATGAGTATTAACTATTTACATGTTGGAAGCTTTGCTGTAGTTCATAGAGTTTGTGAATAACTGTAAATTATGAGGTTAATGAGTTGGAGAAAGAAATTTATTGTCACCGTAAGTTTCTGTTAATATGACCTTGTTATCTTTGTATGCAGTAACATTTATTTTACTTTAGTAGTTACAATTATTTTTATATAGTGTGAAAGTTTGCTTGTTATAAAGTTGAACTACAAAATGGATTTTTTTCAATTCATAACTTCTTTAAATTGTGATACATTAGATTAAGTAGTCAAAAAATCCATTTTTTAAAAATTATAATAAAACTACTATCAGTTTGATAATAGAAATGTTTATATTTTTAATGAACGATTCCAGTATTGGTTTAATTCATGGAAAACTAATGCTTGCTAAAATCTAGTTAATCCTCTTCAAAATATTTAGATTTACAGTTTAATATTTATTATTTTAAAAATACTTCATTAAGCTTAATAATCTCAGAATTATTCCAAATATTACTCTTTCTAGTTCTACTAGTTACTCTTTCTTTTAATGGTGTTATTATTTTTAATAAGTCTCTCAATCTTTGTCCTTAATAATGTATTTATATGCTCTTTTGTTACATTTAACTTTTATCTCTTGATATTTTTCTTTGTCTTCACATTTCTATGATGCTGGTTTTAAATTATAAATGCCTGTGAGATTGTGTTAGTCGGTTATGTTCTCAGAATGTTCCATAATTCATTAATCTTTTATTTTGAATTATATTCAGAAAATAGATTTCTACCGTCCAGTTTAGCTAGAACAGATTGGTAGCCTGTATGATAACTCAATCTTTCCTCACTCTAAAGGTATAAGGGCATAAAGCTTTATTAACAAAAATAATTAATAGCCATTTGACACAGAATTAATTTTTAGGCTTATTGTACCATTCATTTTCATTACTGTCAGGTATACATATTTAAGTTTAATCTGTTAAACATTATTTATGTCTAAAACAATCTTTAATTGTAGAGCATCCCTCCTCCACCTCCATTGCCGCCTCCACCAGAACCAGGAGATCCCAGTGAAGCTAGACCATTTATGGACCCTTATGGAAGAGCTAAGACAGTTAGAATAGGTAAATGGAGATGGCCTCCGCCTAAAGACTCTGATGCTGCAGATTCCTCAAGCTTTCTACAATTTAAGATGAAGCAGAGGAGAAAACATTCTCAGGTGATTGCATAATTTACTATTATCATTAGTATTTATTGCAGATTACTTATTATATGTAAAATAGTTGTTGTTTGATGTATTAGATTCTACATTATACCTGAGCCTCATGTTTTCCACATAAAATATGATGGAATACCCATTCTTTTTCTAATTTTTTTCTCTCTTCATTTTATTAACTATATAACATTACATCTATAATTGTGATAATATCCATTAAAATACAAAATAGCCTGTTAGTTAGAAACGGAGTTTTGTACTTATGCTTTTATTTATGAACGAAAATAAAAAATAATTCATATCTTCTTTAATTTTAATCAATTGAAATAATTTCTTTTTTGTAAGTCTGTTTGAATATAGCTTATCAAATTTAGCAACTTTAATTAAAGAAACTGCTGTCATATTTTCTCCTTCAATTGTAGACTAAATATTCTTTCTATTTTGTTTTTTGGGCTTGACCTTCAAACTTTGAGCTCAATAAAAAATGGACTAATATTCATAAATAGAGATTATTATTTAAAACATTCACTTAGACTTTTAGCTCCACTTAACGTTAATGCTTTCTTCTGTGCTAATTATTATATCAGTATTAACTAATCTCAAATGTATAGAATATTCTTCCACATAATTAAACGACTTTAATTTGTTATCTAATATTATCTTTTTAAGAATTAAGCTTCATAAATATCACAGGAATAGCAGTATATCATATACTTTAACTAAGGTATCTCTACTAGTCATAATTCATCTTATTTCAAATTCTATTTCTTATCTTGCCAATATAGTAAATTCTTGTCATATTTTTGCTAAAGAGATCATTAATAGTAAACACGTTATCTATTATAATGCAAATTATGGTTTCTAAACTCAGGTAATCAGTTAGGATTAGCTTGCAAAGCAGTTCTTCTTTTCCTCAGTTAATAATTTGGTATTTTACAGAACACTTAAATAATTTGTATAATATAATATTTTGACTAAATTAATTTAAACAGGCTTTTTTTGTTACGCTATGTATTTTCTGTTATTTATATTTTATTAAAAGATGTTACTGGGATCAAATTTTTTGTCCAGTATTACTGGGACACTATTTTGTATTTTTAAACGAGTTTTGGCTTTTAATTGTTTCAATTTTGTTCTTTGGAGAGTGAGAGAAATGAAAATGTTTATAAAATTAAAATATATTTTATGTCTAATTATTTTATATTTTTGAAAAAGGTTCTTCATTTTGTAAAATATGTTTCTTAGCCTAGTAATGTCCTTTATTGCAAGTGCTATTATAACAACCTATATATCACACTATCATTCTTTTTCTTATTAGTTTCTGATATTTGTCAGATAAGAATTTTTTTTTACGCATGGCTCTTCCTACAGATAACAGCTGTAAACAAGGAAATTATTAAATTAAAAAAAGGTTGAGAAGAACTTTGAAGAAAAAGAAAAAAGTTTCGAATTATAATTCCATGTTTCAATACAAGGGGGTACCTTGATTTTGATGTTAGTTTTGGTAGTTAGTATTGATAAGTAATAAGTGTTTTTAAATCTATACAAAATTAAAGTATTTAAATTTCTGTCTAACTTCTAGGTGTTGAACATGAGGGTTCATAGAAATAAAATAAATACATAAAAAGTTAAATATATATATTATACATAACATACTGAAGTAAATTATAATAAGATTTTTAGGATTGAAGGAATTTTCCTGGAGTTAAGAACTATTAATTAGTTTCCAATTATTGAAAAAAAAAAAAAAAAAAAAGCAAAAGCCTAGATACGCATGTAAACTAGTTTTTCGAAAATTTCACAAATTCTTTATTTAGTTGGAGAGTTTTATGTAAAAAATTCAATAAACATATTAACTGATTAAGTATTCTTTCACACAATGAATACTTAGTGAAATTTAGAAACATTAGCTTCTGAAGGGTTTTTGTTCCTATTATTCTGTATTATCCTGAGGGGTAAAAACATATTCTCAAGAATTTTAGAAATAAATTTTACTCTTTCTCTGTTTAAAATGCTTCTGTAGATTTTTTCTGGATAACCATCTCTTCTGTTAACATAAATAGAAATTTGTAGGTATTATAATTAAACGAGAAAGTTGTTGTTTGAAATAACGGAATCATATTTACAAAATTGAAAGTTTTTCCTTATTTAAATTCAAGGTTTAATTGAAAATTGTTAATACACACATGACTTCAATTGTATTGTTATCAGATATCTTAAATATAGCCTAGCTATGTAGGGTTGTTAAATATGGTTGTTAGAGCATGACAATATTACTTAAGCCAGGAAGCTTTTCTTGAAGAAATCATTTCTTTTGAAATGTTCTTAACTGGCATTTGTAATTAAACTTGCTATTTTTTAATTGCTACAATACTGTGATCAGTTCCATTGCAGATTTATTCTACTTGTAATGAACTCCTAAGAATCCAACTACAAATAATTAGTAATCTTGCTATAACAGCACCTGTTCATCAGAGGATGCTTATTATTCCAAGATCAAATAACTTTTATGTGTGTGTCTTGCAGTGTTCTGAGACATAATTTGTGACTGTAAAATTAGTAGCTAATGTATAATGTGTTTGAGAATTTATCAACCATGAATACTGGAAACCAGGGGTCCTTAAGGATTTATCTTCATAGTAAGAATTTTGGTTAAGAGCATGGCTTAGCCAAATTAGATTAAATGATGCTGTGTTATTAAATTAATTAGTGAACTGGTTAAAAAAAAAAAACAGTAACTAAGATTGTTAGTGGTTACGTGTGGCTGACCACCATACTCCATTATACATCAACAGACTTAAGAATTGTACAAATTACAATTCTTTATTCATTACCTGATACTGATACTTATCTGGTTAATTTTGGTTTGTTTATACATTATACATTTTTTAATTTGAATTAAGAATAGGTCTATTATTTATTTAACAATTTCATATTGAAATATTGAATAAATTATTGTAGGTTGTTTCCAATAATATATATCAACATAAAATTTAATGATATTGGAACATCATAATTGTAATTAACAATTGATTAAATTGCCATATTAGATCAGTACATTGTTCTTCATGTGATTCATTTATTACATAATAATTAGGAATGGCTATTCCAGACGTTCATGAAAAAGTGTTTTATGTCCAGAAGCTCGTTTGACATTACCATGTATAGCTTGTATTGAGGTGGATTTGAGCTATGTTTTCATATTACTGTGGCATGGCTGATAAAAGCACCAAATTTGGTATTAAGATATCTTATGATATGCTCATAAAGAATTAGTCCAGGAGCCCACTGAAATTTTTAAATTTTATTAAAAAAAAATTATATATTTTTTTGGTTTCTGTAACTTGATTTTTTTAAACTGCTTCGAGTAGTTAGTCCATTACAGTCGATTCCAATAATGGCGTTGCCATCTCAAAGCCACTTGACTGGCTCCCCCATCCCCTAGCTTCCTATGAAAAGTGACCCTAGAGTGTGGACTGTGAGTGACCTTATGTTCTGCGTGCTGTATTAATTTAGTGTGTGTGTGACAGTGTAATAGTTCCCCCAACTTGGAGTACCAATGGGTGACTGTGGTATAAAGACCATAGAATATTATATTTAAATTCTTATTCTAAATTCTTCTTCCAAATATAAACATTACTTTCCTTTCTCATCTCCATAAATATCTTTCATGGGCATACCCAGTGAGCGGCAGGAGTCGGCAGCTGCCTCCCCTCTCCTGTAGATGGAAAAAAAAATGATAAATTTAATAAGAATTAATGTATTTCAAGCAAATAATTGTAATAACTAATAACTATAATTATATATATTCATTAGCCTTTTCTGTGTTGAAGTGCCTCAACCTGAACAACTATAGCTTCCCCCCCCCTGGATTTGAGTACGCCCTTGGTATCTTTATTATTTATATTTATTTTCTTTGTTTCTTTTCATATTTAATTTTTTTTTTAGGCAATCTCTTTTGTTATAAAATATTTCCCATATTTTGCATCTTTTATTTTCATTCCATTGGTATCGTAATATTTATTACCTGCTAAATTTTGTTTATTTTTATTTATATCTGTCAATTACCATATTTATTAAAAATCAGAAACCATGTTTATTGCTCTTAGTTAAGAAATTCAGAATCAAGTATTCAGACACTAAGAAATCAACTTTAATTTCTTAACATGAAGTTATATCTGACATAATATTTTTTTATTTATAAGTTATTCATTAATACAACACATTCCTTTACAAAAACAAGAAAAATAATTTTTAATGATACCCAACTATTGCTGTGGAATGCTCTATTTCTGTTAGAAGGATATATTTTAGAATATAGTATATTTCTATCTTAAATTAACAATTTAAAAATTAATGAACTTCCTATTTCATTATTAATTTTGAATTGAATGTATTAATTTATTAGTATATCAATATTGAGAATATCTGTCTAAGTTCATAAGAGGCGATGACCACTCCAAACTACGATTTCCAAATCAAATGTAGTGAATGATATGGTCACTAAAAAAAGTGAATGACTTCCCCACTATTGTGTGAGCTCACCAAGCAGAACTGTTGGGCTCATGATGTTGATACCTCTCATGAAAGTACATAGAGGACGGTCTATAGGCCAAAGACTTCATTATGGGATAAACATAGCTTAGTATTAGTTTGTTTTATTTGATCTAATTAAATTCTTTTTGACCATTAAATCACAAGCAATATTTATTTGTTTTTTTATTTAGATAACTTTTCGGCTGTATGTAAGCCATTAGGAAATCTTTGTTGTTAAAAAAAATGTATTTTTCTTTTTCAGAACAATAAATATAGAAACTACTGGCTATTTTGTTTTGACTATGCAATCACTTGTCATTATTCATTCAAATTAGTATACATAAATAACTATAAATTATCAGTTTTTCATTTACATTATTTTCCAATTGTAGCATAACATTGCATTGTTATTACTTATTATTGTGATTTATAATTATTATTTTGCTATATTATGCATAAGGTTTACTATACAAAACAGTTGATAATATCTTATATAAATAGTAAATAAATTGTTATAAATATTATACAAATTAGAATTTATGCCTAAAGATCTAATCATATTAATTGATTTGATCATATTAATTGAAACAAATTAATAAAGAAGAATTCTCAACAACAAAAATTTATGAGAAAAAAATATGAAATGTAAAGTAAATATATTTATGAAATTTTAAATCTAATATAAAAACAATAATGAATTCAGTTTTATTCATTATGCTCACCAGACCATATTTATATGGTCTAGTGAACAGTTAAGTAATAGAAGAATCGGGTGCATATCACATCTATGTTGTGCAGGTAAATGTTTCATGCACAATTAATTTTTTTTAATATATATTCCAGGATATCAACGAGCCTGAAGGGATTGAATGGGAAGAATTTGAAATGAATGAATCTCCACCTATTAATAATTCAAAGCCTGAAGTTAATAATTCAAAGTCATCAAATTCTTTCAAGTAATATTTTATATACACTATTACCTAATGTTTTCTTTTTTTCCAACCTTAACCTTAATCCTTCATAAATTGAAACAAAAACTTTTACAGATCACTTGAAGTTGGTGCTCAGAGGCCATCTCCTGGAAGTGTGGGTAAACTTCGGATTTCAAATGAAATGAAACATAAATTAGAAATGGTTACAGCTAATCACTCATTGCGATCAACTAGTTCAAGAGCTCCTGCACTTCCTCTTCCCAATATGAACCCTCCAGCAAAGCTTGATTCTGACAGAAGGAATTTATTACAACATCAATTAGGTATTATATTAGTTGGTATTATACAAAACATTTTTATCACAAATTTGTAAACTAAAAAATGTTTCAAAGTTATTCCTATATTTTTAAAACTTTGCTTTTGGCTTAGTTTACATAATGTTATATTGAAATTTTAAAAATTAATATTCTTCAAGAAACTAATCCATTTATTAATTTTTTTAAACTAAATTTAGCCGGTCGTTGGGGCAGTATAGACAGTGTTGATTCTCGAGCAAAGGAAGATAGACCCGATGTTACTCAAAACACCATTAGAACACAGGTTAGAAGATAGCTGATAATATACACATTTATCAAATTTACCTTTTTTTTAGTTACATTTGAATTAATTAAATGATTTAATTTTTAATAATAGAGAGTTTTATTATTTCTCCTTGCAGGAAAAGTCTTCTGGCTGGCGGCCCCCACCACCACCTGTAGCTCCCCACCCTCTTACCCCATCCAGGACTAGCAGTCTTTACTCACATGGTCACAGGTAACTTGTTAGGCAATGCTGCTAAAACAATGCCTCTTACTTTCATATGTGTCAAAGTGTTTAGGATTTATTATTTTAATGAGTCTTAATGGCAAATATCAATGACATATGGGATCTGATTGAATCATGCTACACAATTTCAGCAATTCCGCTCCGCCAGCACCGATAGAGCCAATCAGAAGAGAAATTTTTCCAGATCAGCAAATGTTTAACAATCAAGTCAGTTCTCAGCATTCTGATCAAATAGAGAGTAAGTTAATTATTTCCTTTGGTTAATTACATTTGAAGCTGTTTTACTGCAGTAAATTTTTTATCAATTCAAGAAATTTATATGAAATTTAACGTAAAATAAATTTATCCTATTTTATTTTTGAATTTTTTTTTTTTTGTTTGTTTATCAACTTACTGTCATGAGTGATTGTTTCTAATTTTACATTTTAAATGATCTTATTTTAATCTGATTATCTTTTTTTCAAATAGTTTTATTAATTTAAAAAGTAGACAGTTGTTAATAAACTGAGTTTTAATAAAGGATAAAACCAGTTATCCACTGTTTTTATTTTGTTTTGTTTTTTCAAATTTTATCTGAAATAACTGTTTTAAATTGAAATAATTAGTTGATATATTTATTATTTTGCATTTTTCAAAGTTGTATTAATGTGGTAAAGAGAGAATTTTTGACCAAATCATTGATTAAAATTTAATTTAGAAGTTATAGATTAAGAAGTTTCAAATTACTTATGCTCCTGAGTAATTAATGTTTAAAAAAGTTACTTACTTTATTTTATAACAAAAAATGCAATGTTTGCAGAATATTAATTTTATAAGGAAAAAAGCAACTTTAAATTTTTTTGAAAAATTTCTATCTGATTTTTATTAAAATACCTATTAAAAGATACTATTTTATATAATCTAGCTATCAGATTAGTGAAGAAAATCCTTTATAAATTATAGTTGAAGAGAGTGGGGAATTCCTTGGTGGACCTGTAGAACCTCTGCCTATCCTTCCATCGCCTCCAGAGATCAATACCAGCACAAAGCTTCATACACCTCCTTCTGCTGCATACTTCACCTATAACAGGGTGGTATGGAAACTAAATATCAGGAAAGAGGTGAGAATTTCCACTTTCATCTATGCTTGTTGTTCTGATTTAGAAAGGAGAAAGCATGTCTTTTGTTTGAGAGATTTTACTTGAATCTTAGCTGTAAACTGAGATTATCTGATTGATTTAAGAATTTAATAATGATAGAGCTATTTGATGATCAGCAATTTGAATTACAGGTTTTCTCTCCAAAGGAAACTGTCTCTAACCCCCTGGTATTACATCTCATCTACTGTCAAGTTGTCAAAGATTGTCTGACCAAACAGACACCCAGAATCAGTAAAGAAGAGAGATCAGACATGATTCAGGTATATATCAAAACTTATTGTATTTGCCAATCAAAATGTAATACAATTATAATATCTTGAAACCTCAGAATATATATTATGTTTAAAATTTTAACTTTCTATGTCAGTTATTACTTTTTTATTTTAAATAATTTATTAGGTAGCTATTAAATTATTTAGGTTATAATTTAAATCAATTTCCAATATTCATTAAAAAAAATTAATGCTGATTTAAAATTTATTTAATTTGTACCTGTTTTTCTTATTTCTATTGTATAATTTACAGTTCTTTTTTCTATATTTGTAAACTTAAAAAAGATTATTCCAATAAGGCTTTACTAAATCAATTAAAATGGGATTAATTCAAGCATAGTTTTTCTGTAGTAGTGAGAATTTAATAATTTCAGTAACTTATAACATAATAACTTATTATTTAATTATAATAATAAATAGATTATAGAACCATATTTGTACTTTGAATAATTGTATTTAATTATATATATCAATAATCTTAACTACTCCTGGAGCTCTACACATGTTAAATCCAAAAATATATTGTACCAATAATACAGATAATAGTAGCATCAAAGAAATGTCTGTCATTTCTTTTTTTCAGTTTAGAGCTGACCTTGCACTTGATCTTTACTATAAAGGGAAAGAAATCCTTTATTCACCATGACTCATCCTGTTACAATCATTATTGGATGTTTTCTTACTTTTTTCCTGTTCGAAGGATATTTTTTGTTCGTCTAATTCCATGAACATCATGTGAATAGTATTTTTTAAACTACACTTTTATATCCAATTGAAACATAGTTTTTTAGCCATAGTATTAAACATTTAAGGTCTCATTTTCATTAATTTATTTATTTCACAGTTACTAGAGAGGTTTGGAGTGACCCTCACAAATTACCAGACAGGGCAGCATAAAGCTAATGCAAAAAGGGCTGTGGTTGACATGGCACGACATTGGTTGACTTATTTCTCCAGACTTTTTCCTCTTTCAGTAAGTAATGAAAATTGTTTAGTGTCACTATAAGATTGAAATTTAATATCTAGTTTTAATGAATTTTAATCTTCTAGTTATAAAACCCATTAGAGTTTAAATTAATATTTTTTCAAATAATACTCCTAAAAGCATATTTTTTGATTCCAAGATGAAGATATTGTGAGTTTATGACTTTTGCCCTAATCTTAATCATCATAAAGTAATTCTACATATATATACAAAATTACCAGACCCATATCACTGATTTTTGTAGTGCTAACCTGGATTCTTCCATAATGCACTCTGTTGATTGTATGTTGGTAGTAGTAAATGTGTGAAGGATATGGATGTTGTAAGTTTTGGCTTTGAGAATTTTAATATTTTGATTAGTTAATCCAATTTTTTTTCCTTTGAAACAGATTCACTACACTAGTTTTATTAAATTTACTTTAGAGAATGTTACGATATTTAGTTAAAGTCAGTTTTATTTTTAGTGAATTTGTTTTTCATATAAATATTTAATGTTAATCAGTTAATCAGAATCACTCATCATGTGAAATACATGTAGCATTAAACAGGCATGTTTAACAAAAATTTAATTGTGGTACTGCTTAGATAAAATAAATTCCTGTTTTACTCAACTACTGCTTAGTTACAAGGACAGAAATGGGTTTATAGTCCATTTTTAAGGATGTAATGATTTTTTAGCTAACAATTCAACCAATATCTAGTTGCCTAAAATTATCCAATGAGATCCTGTGAATGTACAAAAACCATTTGAGCTCAAAATAAATACAAAATATTGTATTAAGTGTGTTTAGTCTGTATGTACGTACATGGCAATATTTTGAGCAAACAGTTAAACGAATTTGTGAGTTTATGGCTCTAATTATTTAGTGAGATTCCTTGAATGATCTGAAACAATTTCAGCTAAAAATTCTAATAACTGATTGTATTAAAGGTCTTAAGTCTATCTGCCTTGAACATTTGAATTTGAAAAATAAAAACTGCACTGATGTAGTAAAACCTAGCCTAGCCAAGTGGGTCATTCTCAGCTAGTACATAATGAAAATTTAAATAACTATTGCCAAATTAAAATGCATGAATTTCAAAAGCAAATGACTGTTTTTTTAAAAAAGAAAGACAGAAATGTCTTTACTGTTGCTCCAACAAAGAAAGTATTACAAAAATTTAGGACTAAACGAATATAATCTTGCAGTTCAGGCACAAATTAGTAGAGGAGATTCAAATCAGATAAACAGCCAAGACATATACAGTGCCTAAGGCAATTTTGATGCATCTACATTGGGAAAAAGACTTGGCCAGCCCATTTTCATGTCTTGAAGGATAGAAATTTAAATAGATTAATGCATTGAAAGTGTTTTATGTAGAAATTATAGTGAAGAACTCCTTTATCATTACTATCATCTCTTATGTTTTAATAGGGATGTTATATAAGTTTAAAAATAAAATTACTTAATCTACTGAAATGTGATGTTACAAAAAGACAACAAACCTACAACAGTTTACAATGGATAAGTGGGAGTTAATTAAAAATTATGTTAATTGACTTGCTGAGGCCATGAGGTCCCACATTTCTTGATTTGGAACAATATTTTCTCTCTTTTGGTCCTGCTGAAAGAATCTTGACATTTCCACTCTGGCAGTACTTGGTGGTGACTTCTAAGTCAGCGGTTCCCAAACCTTTTTAACCACTGCATATGTCTTGTGATGAAAAATGTTGCATTTTGCAGTACACATGTTGGGCTGAAAAAAAATTTGATAGTACCCTTGTTGAGTTAAAAAAATATAAAAATGACGCTATAGTTATCCTTTGAGTGAGGGGTTCAGTATGTATGAAAATAAGAAAAAAACAGTGCTAAGTAAATTCTGGAATGCTCTATATATGTAACATATTAATATTATGTATTTATTGCTTTTTGATAAATGAAATAATGAACCTTAAAAGTAAATAAAATAAAAACATAAAAATTGGAAAATTGAAAAAAAAAATTTTTTTATAACGTTTGTTTTTTTAAAGTTTAATTATTTACAACTTTGTTATGGCATTGTTGCAGCACCCATTTTGAGAACCACTCTTCTGGCATCTTATTTACTTTAGGTTACTCCAGATTCAAATTAAGAAAATAATAACCGAAATTGGACTCATTCTGCATGTTCAATAAATATAGTCATAAATTCATGACCTGTTTTCACTTTTGTCCTAATCTATAGAATCCTAGATTCAACAATTCAATCTAATTCCACATTTGGAAATATAACATTTCAGATGATATGTTTTTAATTCTCTGCATATTTTCTATAATTTATTACTGGTCTGATAAAACAGAATGTAGGAAATCATCCAACATAGACAATTTGCCATATTATGTTTGCATTTCTTTTATATAAATTTATTATCTATAAACTCACTTAAAGCCATAATATACTATGTTGCAACAGGGAGGTCATCAGTTCCCAGATGCACAGATGGTTGCAGTCAGCCATGCTGCCATTCGTCTTGTCAGATTAGATGCCAACTACCTGCGAGTTATTCACAGTATCAAGTCAGTATTGTATTTTTTATATAAATTGGTTAATCGTATATCTTATTTAAAAATTTAGCTTACTGATTCGAGTAGACAAATTTTATATTGTTTGAAATTAATTTTATGATTAGTAAAATATTTTAGGATAGTCTTGGAAGATTCTAATTCTTAAGAAATTATACTTAAGGCTTAAGTCTTTCAAGTTAAATTTTGTTACACATCATTTAATATTTCACTGTCTACAGAACTATATTCTTGGAATAAAGATCTAGCAATCAATTCTTCAGTTATCTCACTTCATTTAATTAGTAGTTATAAATTTCCACTCCACACAATATTGTACTCTTCATACTTATAGTTTTGAAATTTATTTTTAATATTTTCAGAGAAAAAATTCTTTTTACAATTTTCATGTTGTGTTTCAATTGGCAGATTAATTGTTTATTGTTTCTATCCAAGTATAAAAATTGATAATAAGTTTTATTATAGATATGTCTGAAGCTCATGGGATATAACTAATTTTTAATAAAATTTAACTTTACAGAACTAAGGGTTTAGCTTTGAATCTTCCAAAAAATGCCTTATTCATTATAATTTTTATTCTGTTTAGGGCATTACTCCTATTTTATATATATTTTATAATCTGAAATAATATTTGTTCATTGTAATTCGAATTTATCAAAATATTTTGGTTTGAGTTTATAGTTTTGATATGATTGTTTGTTAAGGCTGAATGAGATAGCTGATACCGGCCTTAGCAAAGGAGGCGGTTCGTTACATATAGTGCTAAGTTCTGGTGAAAGGTTTCCTCTTTACACTCAACGAGCTAAACAACTCCAAGTTTTAATTAATGCATTTGTAAGAGAAGCAGCAGGTACAGCGAATACCACCATAAACAGAGAATTACATCAAGCTCGTGTTATGGTAAGATTATTATGTCTATTAATTTGCAAATTATGTAATAATCAAATGGATTCATAGTTAACTTCATTTTTTATATTTCAGGAAGAGAGAGCTAGGCCTGTGGATCACAAAGGTAAAAGCATTTTTTAAATCTTAAAATATAAAAAAATCAGTTTATTGCTGTAATGTATAGTTTTTTTTGTATTATTATTTTTAAGGCTGGCAGCAAGATATTAGGCTTATTACCCCAGCTGTTGTCACTCACAATCAGCAACCAACAGTAAGTAAATTGTTGTTTATTTCACAATGAAGAAATGTTGGTGTATTTATGTAGGTAGAAAAATTGCTATTTTTTTATTATTGCAAATTTAAAAGGTTTGCAAAATTTCTATTTGACAATACATATTTTTAAAACTTTTAATTGTTTCATTGAAGGTTGCGGATGATGGCAAACATTCTCTTCTCCAGTTTGCTATACACCATTTCAGAAAGAGTCCTGAAAAGTTTGAAATGCTTAAAGCACCTGATGGGAATATCACAGGATCTTTGAAAGTCGTCCAGGGCATTAAGAAAGGAGACTGGACATGGAAAGAACAGGTAAGGCTTTCTTTTGGAATCTTACAATCGAACACTTTTTTTTTTTTAGTTATTATTTAGCTTTCATTTTTTTTTTTGTTTATTTTAGAATTTATGTAAATGTTATAATCATCTTATCTTTAGGTGGACTTAGTGAAATACACTGGCACGCCAATCACAGAATCATTGCTCAAACTGAACCCAGAGCTAAACCAACTTGCAGTTGAATGTTTTGAATGTGCCATGAGATATATGGGTGATCTTCCTACAACACCCGATCTGACTGAAGTCAAGTGTGTTTATACCATCTTAATGGTATGCCTAAATAATTATTTAATTTTTTTTGTTATTTTCATTTTTTAAATAATTTTTTGAAATGGTTGTACATTATATACCCAAACATTTATGTTACATATCTAGAGAGAGTGGGGAAATAGTATAAATCATTCAATGGTCAAAATAGATTAAGTGTTCTACATACTGTAGAACATTTTTAAATTAACATGGTTCTTCTAGTAGTATAAATAATATGTCAGAATTTAAACATTTTCAACTTCATGAAAGAAACTTAACCTATTTAAGCTATTTTCTGTGTTATACAACTTTTACCATCCTCCTTAGGTATAATTTATATTTATGTAGGTAAAATGTGTTGACTTTTATAATTCATTAGTCAAGAAAATTTATCTAATTTTCCCATATCGCCCATCCAGAATGGATCAATCAAGATGGAACTTCTTGAGTTAGTACCATTATAGGATTCTCTTGAAAATTATAGGATCAACTTGAAAAATTAACGACAACAAATACAATTTGTAAACAGTAAAATTCAATTTTTTTTAGAAAAACAGTTTCCATAATACAGCAGTTTTTGAGTTGATTTATTACATTTTCTGAATGTGTAGAAAATAATAAAATGAGTAGAGATATTTAAAATGTAATGAATTAAAAAATTTCTTAAATGATAATTAAATAATTAATGTTATTAGCAAATGTAACATAGAGTGAATGACAAATTAATTTCATAATTCTTTTATTCTGAGAACAAGAGGTCATAAGGAGATTTGGGTAAAAAGTTATTACAATTACTTTCCAATTACTGTAATTAGGAATTGCTACAATGCACTTATATTTACAAATAATTGTAATTGTAATGAACTACTGTTATTGTAATTGTGGTCCTCCTCAAATTTAGAATTATTATAATCATACATTATCAATGTTAAAACTTTTTTAAAGTTAATGCTTCTTTCAAAGGTGCTTGTCTAAGTTTTCAACCCATCTATCGAAGTGGGTAAAATAATCTAATAATAATTCTCCCTTATCAAAAAATAGGTTTTGAGTATTTTTTTTTTCAATTGCTCTATTATTTCAAAATATTATTCATCGAGTATTGTTGTTTTAACATACTTTTGTCTAAATTGGTAGAAACATTCTTAACAATAACTTTTATTTAAAGCATTGCCATAAGCATGTGGCCTTGAGAGATGAAGTTTACTGTCAGCTTATGAAGCAAACAACCTCAAACAAGCGTGACTCCTGTCAGAGGGGTTGGAGATTGCTGAGTATCGTAGCAGCTTACTTTACATGCTCAGACACACTTAAGCCGTACCTAATAAAATATCTTGAAACAGCTGCTTACGACAAGAGGAGAGCTCATCATGGTAAGTTAATTTTATTTGCAAATTTATTCTGAAAATATGCAGTTTTTAATAAAATGTATATTTTGAATAAAATGAAGATAATATTTATAATAAAATATACAGGTTTAATTTTTTTTTTTTTCGTCACACTTTTTTACACACTTTATTTCTTTTAATTATTTGTTAATTTATTTATTAATTTCTATTAAGTTATTATGTTGATTTGGTTATATTCTTAATTGAAAAATTAATGGATCCAATTTAAAGCACCAAACAGTGTATATATTTTGTAAATGTTTTTTCATTGTTTACTTCAAAACGAAACTCCCAAGTAACTGCTATAATATTCTATAAGAGGAGATGATTGAGGATAGTCAGTGAAGAACATAAATAAGTAAAAACCTATTTATTAGTGCCACCATTTTGGCCAGAATTAAACACTTTCATCAGGACTAAGAACAAAAAACAACAGCCATAATAAGTAAGAGGAACTACAAAATGATGAGAAACAACTGATATTATAGTTATAAAATACCATACAGCCTTTATCTTCTTATGATACTTGAACTATAGATTTCTTTCAATACTATTTTGGAACTATAATGTTAGTTTTTTTTCTTATTTTCTAATTATTCTGTAATTCCTCTTATTTATTATAGTTTTTATCTTGTTTTTTTTTTGTTTTTAGGGCTTATGAAGGCCTGAAATTCTAGCTGAAATGTTAGCATTAATAAATAAGTTTTCACTTATTCGTGTTCTTACTGACTGCACCCCCAATCATCTTCTTATGTATATTATCCACAGTCAACAATCTATTCATCATTATAATATTCTATAAAATGTTAATATTTCATGCTTATACTCAGTAGTTTTGTGACAATAGCCAGAAATTAAATAGTTGTAAAACACTATGATGACTTAGTAGTTGACCTTGGATTTATATAGTGAGGAGAAGATGGTTGGAGGTGCGGTCAGTGAAAAACACAAATAAGTAGGTAACTTATTTCTGTTCTTCATTGACCAAAGCCCCAACCATCGTCTCATCATATTAAACACTATGGTTTTTTACAGTCTGAGAGTAATCAGGAGAAAGCTATGGACATTTTACATAACCCTGTTGATTCTGTCCTTTTCTTCTTTATTGAAAAATAAAGTAAAAACCGTATTTTATTGGAATGAATTAAAAAATTTTAATTTTCCTTAGTTTTAAGGACTATGATATTATTTTAAATACAATTTCATAGTACTATAATTTTTAAAAAACCCTTTATGTATGTCGGTCACTTTGCAGAATATTTATACATTAGTTATAATAGTCAATCACATATACTAATGTTATTGTTATAAACAGGTACTGCCAGTGTCTGTTTACAAAACCTTCGTAAAACTTTAAAATATGGAGGAAGAAAAAATGTGCCATCCGTTGAAGAAGTTACTGCAGTTAGTGCTGGTAGAAATTCAAAACGACAAATGTATAGGCTACCAGGAGGTAGTGAAACGGTAAAATTATTTTTCATTGTCTAAATAATTAATTGTATTAAATTTTTTTGATATAATTTATTTATTAGTTTAGTTTAGTTTTGAAGCTAATTAAAGTTTATGGGAACGTATTATTTTATGAATGCGAAAAATGAACTTTGACTTATTTTCAAGTATACTTGAATGTCTTGATCTATCAGTGCTCTCATCCAGTTCAGAATCAAATCAAACTGCCACTTGGATATCATATCTATCCTTCCAGCTTAAGATTTTATATTTTTGGTTCTGTGGATTTTCCTTAGTTAACTGTTTTAGAATTGGTGTCATATTTTTGCCTGTTATCATGCCCCTTGAATTAATTCAAGATGAACAAATTTAGTTGATTTTTATGTATATAAACCTTGTTTTCTTCATTAGTTCTACTCTATTAATTGTTTTAAATAAGTCTCACTCAAATGAAATTTATCTTTCTCTCTACAACTTAAAGAGCCAGTTCATATATTATTGCTTCCTCACTACTAAAAATAATAAAGTTTTGTATTTTAGGCTCATATGGTGAATGCCTTTTCTTAATGAATATTGAGTCCCTTAACTCACTGAATCAAAATTTTTTTGAACATGAACTTTAGTGAGATGATGGCAATCAGGGCGTTAGAGGAATCAAAAGAGAATTGGTGGGATTTAATGTATCTGGTTCTAATCTATTCTGAAAGTTTTTGTTTACTTTGGTCTGATCCCCTTGGTTGCTGAGATTAAACACTTATTTTTTCATATTAAGTTAATTACCTTCTCAAATTTATATTTATTTTTAATCAAATTCTCAATCTCTTGTACTTAGTGTATATATGTATTCTTCTTATTACTGATAATTATTTATTTTTTAATTAATAGTAAGTATTACTTTAAAATTTAAGGTGGTCCACACAAAGTCAACGACTGTCGTACAAGATGTTGTACAAGAGATGTGTACCCTAATTGGTGTGGAAGACCCAATAGAAGTAATGGAATACTCCCTATATTGTATAGTTGAGGGTGATACATTCACAATGCCTCTGGCCAGAGAAGAATACATATTAGATGTGACCACTGAATTACTCAAAGCACAGCAGGTAATTATTATTATCAATCAATTTCATTAAGATTTATCAATATATTTTTTATTAAATTGTAAATATTATGAATATCTTTCTCTCCTTATAGGTGTTCTATCTCATTTTCTGCCGATCAGTATGGCACTTTCCTTTGAGGTTGGAGAATCAGCTGTATGTGCAAGTTCTATTCAATCAAATTACTCCAGACTATCTTGAAGGGTTACTCTTAGTCACTCCTAATGAACATATCTCTCAAGAAGTCATTGTGAGTTTAGATTTACTCTTTTATTTTTATGTTGAAAAAATGAGACAGTACCATATTGTTTAGAATATAATTTAATATAAATTCATACTATCTTTTACAGTTTGAAATGGCTAAAATTGGAGCATTGTTGCACAGAGCTGCAGATATGACTCATCCACCCGGTACTAAGGAAACTAAATTCCTCCTTCCAAAGACTGTCCTTGGTTACCGTGATATGAGGCCTGGGGAGTGGGTTCAGATGGTCAGTGCAGCATGGACATCCGGTGTCCAAAATATGACATCGATAGATGCTAAAGCCAGTCTTTTAGGTATTTTTTATTGGGATTATTGTGTTGAAATAAATATTCTTTTTTATTGTCTTAAGGTGAATGATTGTTTTGCTTTAAAATTAAGATGAATTTAAATTTTATTACTCGGTTCTAGTTATTTTTTTATAGGTTTAATTTTACAATTTTCTAACACTTGCTGTTTGATCTTGATATTTGTTGGTGTTAGAAATGTTTTTGATATCTTCAATTTTAAATATTTTTGTTAGCATATTTTTAAATTTAAAAACAATTTATATCGCTCTCATTAAAACCATAATCATCATATTGTTAATGCTATTATGAAACATTTGTCTACTTTGAATAATTAATTAAACAAATGGTTTTCTAAAATTGGGTATTTTTCAGAAATCTTGAGTAAGTGGCCTTTATTTGGATCAAGTTTCTTTGCTGTAAAAAGAAGTGGTGACCAGCAGATTTTGGCTCTCAATCGATCAGGAGTACATTTCTTACACTTGGTGACCCATGTAAGATTTTTATTTTAAAATTATTAGCCTCTTCTATTCACTATATTATATTTCTTTCCTTCTTTCAATCTTCTACATTCAGTATTGCAACTTAAAACGTATAAATATTTTTCTCTTTTATTGATAAGTTTAGTTTAAACTATTTATTATTAGATTAATATTTAATTTTATTTATAACTAAAATGTTTAACAAAGAAAAGAAAGAATATTTCAGAAAAAAAACAAAAATTATCTCTGCTTATCAGAATTGTTGGTAACACAATAAACAACTGTCACTCTCCTATTATTATATTTGATCCTAAACCTAGACTACGCTTGATTTTTTTAGTAGAATATTGCAAGTTATCATCTAAATAAATCGCACCATTCAAAAAGGGATTGTTTGTTTTGTTTCTATGGCACTCATATTGTTGAATCTAAAAAAATCTTCATTTTCTGAGCCAAAATTTCAAGTGAGTGTCTCATCCTTGAAAATTCCCCAATTTTTCATGTGCCTACCTGGGGTCATAAAGAATAGTATGGAACACAGCATAGACTTCAAATCACTTTTTAACTCTAGAGCTGTGGAAAAGAGCTTAGTTTTTGACTCTCAGTGTAATGGTGAATGTTTCCTTAAGCACACATATGCAACTAAAACGGAGATAGAGGGTACATTAAATAAATAAGGTTTTTTGTCATGGGTTTCCATGGTGCTTTAAATTTTATCAATAATTAGTTTCAGATGTAAAAGAGTACAGATTTTGTTTATATTCAAAGCTATTTAAAATGTCTGTTCACTTTCATTATACAGTAACTTTTCAAACAATCTATCACTACAATTAGAGTTGAAGAAGTGAATTTTATCATTTATTGTTTTTAATGAAGAAGGCCATTTTCTAATTTAAGGCTTTGAGTTTAATTTTTTCTTATTTTTTTTTTACATATTTTAATTGCTAATTACAATAAATATTTTGAATTACAGTATGTAATTATTTTAAATTTTTATGTATGTACTACATTCAGTTTAAAAATATGCATAATATATTACAAATAAATCTAGAACTAACAATAAGTTTATAATTATTCCTTAATGGGCTGTTTTCTAATGAATGGAGTTTGAATATTAGTTTATTTAGTTAGGTATCATAAAACCTATAAACCCTTTTCATGTACACCATCATAAACATGGTTATTCTGTAAATTAAATAACTTTTCTTTTTAAATTTCCCCCTATAGGAAACTCTTTCAATAGTACCATATTCAGAAGTAATATCAACTAGAAAAGTTAGAGCTGAGAGTGGAATAATGTATGTAGAACTGAAGGTTGGCAACCTATTCCAGCAGCGTGTGGCGAGGCTCCAGACTGATCAAGCTCATGAGATCGCTCGGCTAATTAGGCAATATATGGCTTTGCATAGGCGTAAGTACCTTATATCTGCGTAATATGGCATTGAACTTTGTGATATATGTTTATGAACTGTTCTTTATAGAAGTATTATGACCTGCATTTTATTATCTACTTTATTTTATGATATATATTATAATATCTATATAGCAGAATCCACTCGTTTTTTTCTATGAATGATTTATTATTTATAAATTTGTGTAAAGATTTTTTCTATTCCTCTTGAATTTAACAGAGTGAGTTTTGACTTGTCACTTCCTACGTGACCTACGACCGCAGCAACAAAGTAACAAATTTTCAAGTGAGGGGTGACTATGACCAATAAGGATTAATTATTGTTTTTTTTTTTTATACATAGTGAGCAACTGAAAAATTCCTTTTTGTAATTTCCTGCACATCTTTCTTCTCCACAATTGGATTATATTTTGGTTCTTTTCCTATTCTATAACTGGAGTCAGTTACTTTATGCTTCATGTTTAGAAATTTTTAAGAAAACATTTTAAAAAGGTTTTATTGAGATTTTTCATCTTTATCAACAAGTTTAAAAAAAGGGCTTTTTATACTCTATGCAAAGAAATTACTTTTAAGGTATATTTATAGCCAAAGAATGGGTAATTTAATCAAACAATTTTTGAGAATGAAATGTTGATTTTCTTCCATATTTACATGTATAACATCAATTATGTTTATAGTTTAACGTAGGCTCATTTCGGGCTTTATTTTCAGAGAGAATACCATCAGAGCACTAGCAACAATAATAAGAATGACGGAGGAAGCCTTACAGATTCAGTGCTATATGTTTTCTGCTCATCGGACTAGCTTTAAATATTGTATATGTAATAGTCACCAGCCTAGGATAGTTATTGTTTTAAACTGTATTTATATGACTCACTTTTTCACCTGTAATTACGTGCAAGTCAGATTCAATTTTGTTAGGAGCCTTTAGAAATCTAAAACTATTTATTATATAGTGAGCAATTCTTTATGTTTATAAAAGTTATATTTATAATCGAATGTTAAACATTCCGTCCATTATGTACAAAAGCTGATTCTGTGTCATGATCATTTATTTATCTACTGTTATTTAATGTAATTATACAACGAGTAGTCATTATAATTTTAGCTTTATGTATATGTATACATATATAAATATATACATAAAAATATATATAAATACATATTGTATTTTAAATGTTATGTTAAAAAGACATTTTAAAAAATGTACGAGCAAATTTAGTAAATTTCTGAATTATTATAATTTTTTGTTTAGTAATTTAAATCAGAGAAATGTATAAAAGTATATTTTTTGTACCATAATTGTTTCCAAATTGGTTAATTAAATCATGTTATTCATCATTTGATTTTTGAATCTCTCCCCTTTCCCTTTAAAATCTATATCTACATATTTAAAGTTTCCCTATTCATTTTTACTTCAAAAACCTTCATGTTTGGAGCATTCACAGAATGATGAAGTTATATATATATATATATATATTTATTATTTTCCACTGTATTAAAATGGGAACTGAGCTCATAATGGATATGGAAAAATTATAACAACCAACTGAAGGAACAGAAACAGGCTGTTCAAGGTGACAAAGAATATAAAAAGTCAACAAAGCCAACCTGAAAGTCACATGTTTTGGAGGGAAAATAGATTTGTTAAGATTATTTTGACATTAAGTGATTTAATATAGTTTTTAACACTATTTATTCTGGTTTACTTATAGTTTTATTGAATTCGAACATAAGAAAAGATAATTAATTGTTATTCAAAAAATAAATCATTATAAAAATATGTTATACCGTCCCCCAGACCACCGATTGGAAACCATCGTTTTAGCACAATCTCAACCAACCAAGTGAGGTGAGTTTTTTTCATTCCCTATTTTTTAATACAAAATCATTTCTTGAAAATTAACAAAATGCACAGTACAAGCTGACTGAAATCTTTTCAAATAAAAAAAAAAAATGACAATGAAAAACTTTCCAACAAAAAATATAAAAAGTCAACAAAGCCAACCTGAAAGTCACATGTTTTGGAGGGAAAATAGATTGTTGAAGATTATTTTGACATTAAGTGATTTGATATAGTTTTTAACACTATTTATTCTGGTTTACTTATATTTTTATTTAATTCGAACATAAGAAAAGATAATTAATTGTTATTCTAAAAACAAATCATTATAAAAATATGTTGTACCGTCCCCCAGACCACCGATTGGAAACCATTGTTTTAGCACAATCTCAAGTGAGGTGAGTTTTTTTCATTCCCTATTTTTTAATACAAAATTATTTCTTGAAAATTAACAAAATGCACAGTACAAGCTGACTGAAATCTTTTCAAATAAAAAAAAAAAAATGACTATGAAAAACTTTCAGGCTTGCTATTTATCCAAGAGCAGTTTTTTTTTTTTTAATTTGGTGCCTGTATATAAAAAAATTCATGTCTTTTTTGACCAAATCCAAAATTTGCCTTTTTTACCATACAACATACTATAATTACACACACTTCCTATAGTTAAAACAACTAAAAAAAGTGTAAAGACGGCTGCTCTCTGCCCAGCTCCTCTCCTGCCTTCTCTATAAAAGTGAAATAGTATGTAATAGATGGAGAGTCTGCCCACAAGACCTCTCCAAAGCAATTTTAACTCCGTCAGAGATATGTAGGCCTCTTGTAAAGGAAGTCAAAGATCAATGGCAATCTATGTGGAACGAAAGCCCAATGAGCAAATTAAAAATTATTAAAAAGGATGTCAGGCCCTGGGGTATCTCCAGTGCAAATGCCGTAGAGAGGAAGTTGTACTGACTAGGCTGAGAATAGGTCACACGAGGCTCACCCACTCCTATCTTATATCAAGAGAAACACCTCCGAACTGCCAGTATTGCAATAACAATTTAACAATAAGCCATGTTTTCCAACGATGCCCATATTTTACACCACACCTCAATAGCTTGGGACTAAGCCAAGATATCTCAAAAACCATTGGAGACGATGATAAGGAAATAGAATTGGTGTTTCAGTTTTTGAAATCACAAAATTTACTGACAAAAATATAACTTGATCGGAAGAAAAAAAAAATAAAAATTTAAAAATAAATAAAATAATCAAATCAAAAAATAAATAAAATTTAACGAATATTAGCAAAATTAAATAAAATATAAATGGCGTTGATGATCAATGAAGTTTGGCGCCACTAAACAACCAAACAAACAAGACCTTTCCACTCCGCACTGGCCTTTTTCTATTTATTACTTACTTAAGACTATTGTGCTAAGGTTCTCAGGTTCTGTTCTTGTTCTTCTATGTGACTAACAACCTTTCTTGGAGGAAGGTTGTAGTATTTGATTTTATAACCCAGAAGAGGTGTCCCCATTTGCTCATATTGGGAAATAAATGTTTTTTGTTTGTCCTATCATCAGCTTTGTTTATACTTTCGTCTACCTTCTGTTAAACCTTTTATGTGGTTATTGCTGCTTGTTTATATTACTTCCTCTTTTACCTCCCCACTTATACAGTCCACTCAATTCAGTTTTGCTCTGACCTCCCAACAGTAAGACATTTCTCTCATCAGTGCATTCCAAAATAATTGTGTTATTGCTCCCCATGTTCAATAACACAATTATTTTGTGTTATTGTGTGTGTCTAAAAAAAGTTGGACGGACACTCCTACCTGGTTAAGGTTATTAATAATCTCCATATTTGAAACAGGAATTTTGGTTTTGTTACACTTTGCTATTCTAGGGACTGATTAAGTGCTAACAAAAACTACACAGTGTCAAAATGAAAAAAAAAGAACTTTTAATACAATCCTGAATAAAAGATTATAATGTTTCAATAACAATAATAAGATGATGAGAGAAAAACTCTGTGGTCAAATAGGATAGTGTTATAAGTCACTTTTACCTCTATTTAAGATCGTAAATTCTGCCATCTGAGCATAGAATTACTATCAATAAAACTCTCCACAGAATTTCATCAAAACCCAGAACTATAAGGTCACCCCTAAAACAATCCTATCCATCATGATCTTAGTCTGTACTGAAGAATTAAAAACATTAACAACCCACACATCAACATGTTTGTTAATTAGGAGTATTACTTTTCTAATGTTTTGGTTTTCTGAACTAATTTGTTTTTATTATTATTATAGGCTCCATACTCCATTTTTATGTAAATAAATAAGTAAAGTAATAAATGGAAAATATATTGACGTATATATTTATCCTTCTTTTTACTTGGTAAAAAGTATAAAAATAATGTTAATAATATGATAGGGTCTGACAGACCCACTTGTCCCCAGAAAGAGTACAGAGGGACTGGTATGAGTTACATTATGTACCTATATAAAGATATATTTACTACCATTCACTTCATTCAAAGTACATCAACCATTTCATAATATAATAGATATATTATGCTTAAAAGTAAAATATAGAGTGGCATTGAGATTTCTTTGGTAAAGGTAAAAACTAGTGCAGTAGTTTATAATGAACCCTCACTAGAATGCTGCTTGCTGTACTGTGGATTCAGATATAACATTGCTCAAGCACTGTTCCAAATCTCTGCTTAGTCTTAAAATAAGATGATAAATAATTATGAGGAGAAAATGGTCGTGGGTGCAGTCAGCAAAGATACATAAATAACAACTTTGGTTTATTTGTGTTCATATTAACAAAATGTCAACACAAATAAACAAAATTTGTTTAATTGTGCCAATGTTTTGACCCAAACTTTGGGCCTTCATCAAGATGAGACTAAGGCGAAGATTCCATCCTAGGTGAGTCAATTTTAATAGATAATTATAATTTTTTAGTTCACCCTCAGAGTAGAACAAAAAATAATTTAAGGAATTAAGCAGATTTGCAAGGAACCTTCTTGTAATTTCCCCCATTTTGTTACGTCTTGTGTAGACAGCCATAAATTATCTATTGGGCCCATAAAATTGCCTAAAGTTCCTACCATTAAACCAAGAACTATGGTGGGGAAGCAAAAGAGCTTAAAATAACTTATACTGCTGTTGATATACAATAATGCAAGTTAGCAAAGAATATATCAAAGAAAAATATTTTTTTTTTTACTTTTCTTACCTCCTAGAGTAAGAAGAGGATTATAATTGGATAAAATTTTTGACATACAGTTCAACAGATCTATCCATTTTAGAGCCCTTTGAGTAAAACAAAAAGTGCTCTTGGCCATTAGTCTATCTGTGCCACATTTATCTCTTCTACAGATAGGTCAATTTTGTTGCTTCTTTTCTTTTGTTTAGGAGGAGTTTAGCCTTTGTAGCCAAGCCAAGCCAATCAAGAATCAAGTACCCTGTGAACAATAGCCGAAAAAATGTATTTTTCCTTTGACTGTAACACCAAAATGGCTCTAACAGGTTTGATGAAACTAGTCGTAAGTCTTCTACATAAAGCCCCTTAACTTTTCATTCCTATCACCAATCCCCAACAAAAAAGTTATGAAGAAAAGAAACATTTTTTAAAAATTAATTACCCCTCTCTGTTTGATAGGTGATAAAATTACAATAAAAAAGAAATTGTGATGGTATTAGCAGCCAAAGGGTTAAAGTCGTGTGAATGGAAAAACTAGATAAACTAAATATAAGTTTATTTTAGACTAGTATACCTGAACATTGATTTCCTCCCTTACTTCTTTTCTTTTGAGAAAGCCTTTATTTAAGACCCAAATGGATTATCTTACTGTTTTGACATAGTGCTGGATTTTGAGACATTGTATTCTGACTCTTGTAGATAGGGTAGGGTCTTGTAGGGTCCCAGATACTTGACTGATTAAATTTGTTCAAGTCTGACCCCATTAATCTTGAGTACTCCCACTACTCTCCCAGGTTTTTTGCTGATCCACATTAATTTTTCTCTTTTCAAGATTAATTTTCTGTAATAGCTTCCATTTTTAAGAAAGTAGATTATTGGGACAGTAAAAATCAGAGGCATCTCACTGCTTAGTGTCCCTAAGAAACTGTATACTTAAATTCTTGAAAGAAGATTTCAAAGCCTAATTGTCGGAAATATTAGTGAACAATAATATGAGTTAGGAGAACAAAGAAGTAACCAATGATCAGATATTCATTATGATGAAAATTATAGAAAAAGTGTTGAAGAAGAGTAAAGGCATTTGACAGAATAAGGAAGCAAGACATTAATTATTAAAGCTTAAGAAGAAAACAATGTAGGTTGAGACCTAATACTCACTGTTAGTAAGAATAGCCTTGATAATTGCCAGAGAAACAAAGTAAAAACACGAAATAATCACTCCAAAGAATTTGAAACAAATCTAAGGTAAGGCTCAACAGTTTCCACATGGGATACAGCATTTCAACACCAATTAAGGAGTAAGACTACTTTTATTTGCTCATAATACAGCAATATTAGCAAATAATGACAGAAAAATGTAGTTCAATTTAGATATTGTAGCAAATCCACCAGGAATTGCTCATTATATTATCTTCAATAAGTATTTAATTTAATAAATATATGGAATGTATATATAATATTTAAGGTATATATATATATATATATATATAAAAATATAAGGTATATTTTCCTTAAATTCAATGCGTATTGCAGACAATATATATATATATATATATATATATATATATTGTGCAATAAAACTTTAATCCATAAGGATCTGTATCATATTAAAACCTTAAGTTTGTATAATATAAATAGAAAAATGATACCTAAACCCGCCTAATCTAACAGCACTACCTTTTCCTTTTTAATAAAACATCTTTCATTTCATAAATTTATGTACAACTCTTCCAATGATTTATGTTTTTCTGTCGCTTCTATAGTGTGGGTCGTTTTACCTTTTCTTGAACAATGTTGAAGCGAGGTTTTAGTGTACCTAATAATATTCTAAATTAAACATATAATAAGGTAAAAGTAAGCAGCTTATCTCTTTAGAACAGATTTTTAGGTAAGTCATTGAGAAAATGAAGGAAAAGATTTTTCACCATTCTTTATTTGTTCATTAATATACAAAATTCAGTAAGTACAAATCATCACATATTACATGATAGTTGAATAAGCATTCGAAGCAGAGCATAAAATAGAAGAAAACCATAATTGTTTTATATAATATAATCCAAATTGTGCTTACATATATTTTCTCATAAATATGTTTTAATCTCTATCATAATTATAAACCATTTAAAATAAAATCTGAAACAGCATAAATAATCAATCAGATAATAATATAAAGAATTAAAATATTTTATTTTTTAAGATTAACTTAATTTTAATTCCAAATAAAATATAATATATACAATACAATAATGTATAATTAAAACAATTTAATACAAATCAAATAAATTAACTATGCTTAAAATTGTATAAGTATAAACTTTAAACTTAGATGAACAATTGCTAATGTTGCCAAAAAGCTAATTAGCACATGGCTGTCACGTCATAAATGCAAATTCTGGTTCCTTTATATTTGATGTGCACAAACATTTAAAATTTTGAAACAAAACAAGAATACAACAAAATGACACATCGATGCTAAATACAACACGTTTTTAATCACTACAACATTATGAGCATGTGAACACCAATATACTGCAACATAATTTGAATATTAGTTATATGTACAATTAAACTTCATGATAAACCAGTAAAACTTTCTTGAGTCTGACAGTTTTCAATATACAAAGACCATATAATCAAAAAATGTTTACTAAATGAACCTTGCATTTTCAGGAATGTTGGTTTTTGATTATCCATTTTTGGCAAAGTGTGCTGGTTTTTGGCAGTTTTGATTCATGTATATATATTTATAAATATTAGTATATATAGATCAAATAACTTTTCAACACACACTTAATCTATCCTATGTTTTCTAAGTAGAAGTTTGGCATTTAAGTATACAAAGTATGAATTATATAAATGTATAAAACAGTTGTGTAAAAACATATATATAGTACACAAATTGTAATGACAATTCTCATCTGGTACCAAAAGTTACAATGAAATTAGTTCAAGAATTATAATCCAAATTTTCAGTCTCATAAATAAGATAATTTTGATAAATTCAGTGTATTATTTTTTTTATTCTGACTTTACTATTAAAATAACTATATTTAAAAGAAACACAACTTACAAATACAGCCACATACTATATAATATCCTACATACTAATTTACATTTTCTTTGGACTAAAAACACCTTATATTATAAAAAAGATTGCATTTTTAAATCAAAACATTAGAAAAGATGAGTTTATTATCTTTCTTTTAATTAATGTAAAGGCCACAACCATTTAAGCAAAGGTCCTGGGATATATCTATTAATAAATTAAATGCGATGGTTTTCCCTTTAGTAGTGTGTGTTTCTCGTAGTATTGTACAACTTAAAAAAATAGCTATAACTATGCAAAGACAGGCAATGTACTTGGGGGAGGGTTTAAGATAAAATCATTAGCCTACATAAATATATTGGGCCTATATAGAGGTCTGTGTAGTTAGTACTCCCATTTAGTAGCAGAGGCGTAGTCCTGATCTCCAAGCCGGAAAGCTCCATTTTTACCAGCACTGAGGTACCCACCTCCAGGGGAAGCAACTTTAAGGCAGATCCTGGTTGGCTCTCGAAGTTCGAGGAAAAATCCTTCAGGGGTATCAGATTCTACTGTCACACCTTCACTGTCAACATGCCAGTATTTGCCGGTTTGGGTTCCTGTAAATATTTACATAGTTATCAATAAGGTGATGATGTGTTATTAGAACTAAACTACCATTCTTAGTAAAATTTCCCCAACTCAATTTGGATTATTTTGAAAACGGGAGGTTTTGAAATTGTTTTTGTAACAGACCTTTTTGTTAGGTTCACTCTAAATCTGTAAGTAATAATTATACTATGTGCAAAGTAAATAGGTTATTTTAAGTAAATACGATAGATAGTAAGTCACAGTCTTCAGGCATTTAGAATAAAAAATATAAAAGAAATATTTAAAATAATAATAAGAAATTTTGCAAAATATAACTAAATAGATCCATATAACTTGAAAACTTTGATATGAGACATAAAGATAATGTTGTACTGTAATATTCCTGCAGGAGCAATAATATTATTTTATTTCTGACAATAGACCAATAGAATGGCCTTTTATTGACTAATAGTTTCAGAAATCTCATATTTTT